>NW_022741166.1:253537-301908 GCF_011630105.1 Anneissia japonica
ATATATATATATATATACACCATAATATAAAGAAATACAATTTAAGCTCCCAATGATACTGATACTGAGGTATACTTTCACAAAATCGCAATTAAAATTAGCTAAAATGTCTGGTGGTAGCTGATACCCCTGGCTGTCAGAGTGTTAAGAATAAAGAAAAAGTAAAAAATAAGCAGGGGATTAGAAAAAGGAAATGTGGTACAACAAAGGAATAGGCACTTCAGAATATGCATATATTAAATGTAAATTGTACTGTTTTCTTTTTTCTTCTTTTCAAGCTGCACGGTTTACGTGTACTGTGTTCCAATCAAGAGCATGTGCTTGTCTACAGAAGTATATTATTGGAGATGGTAAGAAAAAATAGATAAACAAAAGATATTCTTCTAATGTAACAGCTATTACTTGAATTTTAAAATATTTACTCATTTTTATTTTAACTTGGGAGCTTCACTCTAACAGGGCTTAGTATGCTTTATACTAAAAAATGTTAAAAAGATAAAGGACACAGAAATAACATTGTTCCTATACTCTTCTGTATAGACCAATAAATTGACTGGTTGGATATTTGTTGTTTTCTTTAAATCAGTGAATACCATAGAGTTATAATAAGAATACTAGGGCGCTAGAACTCCAGCTTATACGGTGTTCTGTGTGTGTACTCAACGAGATGCCAATCAAAATATGCCTAAGCATCTTTTCAGTGGCGCCCTCAAGTTAACCTTGAAATTTTGAGTATAAAAAATAATTTAGATTTTCATTCCTCGGTACTTTATATTAAAATTAGACACTCCACTTGGCCTCTTATTTGCTGGGCTAGTTTAATAATTTATTGATGTTATTAATAATAATGATTAATGAAATAATCGTTTGTCAGCGGTCTTCATTATGGTTGTACTCTATACTAAGCCTTATTGAGTACACATACACAATACTGCATTGTTTTATCGCCTAGTTAGCGCTCTAGTTGTTTAATAGCTCAGGTAAATACTAAAATATTTTGGTTTATGTTAAGCCCAATTCAGACTTAAATATTATTTGACCAAAATTGTACTGTATGCCCATATATAGTCATGATGTTGTTATATATGGTCATGATGTGATGTCATCATGACCATATTTAGGCATGTCACATTATCATATTTTTGTGAAATAAAATCTGATGGTCTGGAGAGGGCTTTACAAAATGTCTTTAATCAAGTCACTTTCTTGTAGGTAATCCAGAGGATTGTACAGCACGTACCAATAACTTACTGGATTTATTAAAGCAAGCTAAAGTTCTGCGATTAAAGAAGTGTTATAATCCAGATGATGTTGAAGTCAAAGGACGAAAGTAAGAAAAAAAAAATCAAATAAACTGTCTTTGAATAATGATGTCTGATTGTGAGAATGATGATGATGGTAATGAAAAAGATGATGGTAATGATAAAGGTGGTGATGATGTGGATTACTATGAGGATGATGAGATTGTGATGTTGTAGATGATAATAATGAGGATGGTAATGATGTTGAATATGATAATGATGAGGATGATGCTGATGAATATGATCTGATAAGTTAATGAAGTCGATGATGTTGAAGAAAATGATGACGATGATAATGAAGATGAAAATGGTGATGACGATGAAGATGATGATGATAAGCATTGATCATTTATGATGTATATCATACTGTATCCAGAGAAAGATTATGACACCAAATTAGGATAGCATATCCAGCATATCCCAAATTGTTTTTGCAGGAAAATTGGACTTGGCAATGGGCACAAGAAATCAAAAGAGTATGAAGAATTTGTCCTCAAAAAGAGACAATATTTGCGTAATGAATTGAATTTGTGCGAACGAGCTGTACAGAAAGTTTTATTGTATTCAAACAACTTTTTACATCGTCGTTTGAAGACAGAAGATCAGACTTGGAGGGTTGAGAGAGTTCGTGGAAAGTCAGCAAGGGGCCTTCTTAAGACCATCGAAGAAATGCAGAATGAACGTTGTTGCGATGACGAATGTGTACTAGTATGTAGTAAATGTTTTAATTTTTTGTCTATTTGTTTTATGTATTAATATGTTAATATTAATTTATGTAATGAATATCATCATCATATACAAACCCCAACCCAATATACTTTTTATATAATTCCTAGCTTGCCAAGACTCATTCATTCCTGTTGACCAAATGGAGAGAAAGGGCAACCTCCAGTCAAGCTGAAGCAAGGAAAGTGTTAGCTGAAATGCTGACGCCATCTGGTAAGCCTATTTTACATTGTACATGTTGGATTTATTTTGGCATCTCATCTTTTTGCTGTGGGATCACATTATAGGTTATGGTGGAATTAATTTAGGGTGGAACGGCTATGATCTTACTGTGCAGCTTACGGGAGTAGTATTTTTGTCATTATGATTAATGATTATCTTTTTTATTATTATTATTGAGATTCATTGTCTAGATTTTAAATGTTTTTTTTATTATTATCATTATTTATATTGTTCAATATGTTGTTGTTATTACCTTTATCACAGGTGGAAGATCAAATTGCTTCAATTTCATTACTATGGTTACGGGAAGCAGTGCAAGGACAATTGGGCGGGTCAGAGAACAGATGCGGGAAACAGGAGGAAATCGCGAGCCCCCACCACACGGACTAAAAAAGTACTGGAAAAAGCACCCGTACAATAAGCAACCAAAAATACCAACGAAAACAACAGAGGCTAGTAGTAGCAGTACTAAGTCAGCTCCAGCAGATAGCATATTGAACGGCACAGACATATTGCGCAGTACCAAAGACATGTCACAGGTAATGTTGCTTAAGTCAATCTGAAATACCATAAATGTCAGTGCATTATAATCACAGAATTTGATGAATACTGTGTGTTGGGGGTGAGGCAGAGATGCCCAGTCTGGTTGTATGCAAAATTATTACTGAGGTTACCCACCTTTCGAAGATCAAATGAGTAATTATTCGATAATATTAAGTATGTATATTAAACAATTTTTTTATGCAGCCATTAAGTAGTGATATGTCTGTAATTTAATGAAAATGTTGTTGGTTAAGTAAAAAATATATAAATATGTGATAATATTTATTTTGTTACTATACTAGATTTGATTTACAAGGGGAAAAAAATCATGATTGTATTTTTATTTTTTTACAATCGTCTGTTTATACTTATGTATTTATTGCTATGATTACAGGAAGAGTTGCAGCAACATCAGTTAAATTTGGAGAAGATGCAAGCACAGCTTGAAGAGAAAAAGCGGCGAATACAACAGCAACAGCAGATGGTAGAAGAGCAGCTTCACCAGCATAAACTAGCTGAACAACAGCGACAGAAACAGCAGGAGCAGCAACAGTTGATAGAACAGCAACACAAGCTTGCTGAGCGACAGAAGGAGCAGCAGCAGCAGAGACAAGCGCAGATGGTACGGACCAATCAAACTGATCCCACCCAGACGGAGTTCAGCACCAGAATAGCTCAGGAGCTTTTCTCGGAAATCCAGGGGCAGATTATAGGTCAACAGCTGCATCAGCAATTGCTTGGCAACCAAACTACAGGACAGGCTGCAGCTCAAGCAATACAAAATGCAGCAGCTTTGAACGCATCCCATCCCCCTCCAAGTTACAATGTCGCAGTTGCCTTGAATTCAACAAATGCAGCTGGTCAACAAAGCAATGCAACTGGCTCAAACCAGACACAACAGGCTCTTTATTTTCAAACATCAAATGTGCAACAAACACAGTTGCAGAATTTATTTCTTGGAAGTAACTCTCTACACTCCCACCAGCTGCTAGGCACGCAGACCCAGCAATCGCAGCATAGTGCCCTCTCGTCTACTAATCAGCAGATATTAGTCTCCTTAGCCCAAAACCTTAACAGTCTAAGCTCCGACCTTAATGGTGATGTTAGTCTATCAGATCAAAGTTCATCTGACACATCGCATGATCAGCTTAATGTATCAGATGTGATGTCACCAGGTAGTAGTGTTATTCAGCATTTGACGAGGCCTGGCCTGCACAATCAAAACAAAACACAGAGGGTCCACCCACTGGTTGGAGAGTCATCCAATCATGAGATAGCAATACTAGTTCCTACCAATGCAAATAACAATGGTTCGCATTCATCCTCTGATCATGCTGGCACAGTTGAATCTCTACTCTCTTCTGATGCTTTACAGATATTCAGCCTGCAGTCTATACCAGTGTCTATCACTATGCCAACCATACCAACTCAGTCCTCTTCATGACATCAGCAGATGACAAAGTTATCTGACCATTATTAATTTTGTATTATTTAAACTATTGTATAATATGCAAGTATTTATCAATGTCCTCAAAATTATTTTTTAGCATGATCATATTTTTCAGAATTGGAATGCAAATAGCTTTAATTTTATTTAGTAACAAATGTTTTAACATTCCGTATGTGATGGTTATTAGATGCAACAAGAGGCAGAGTTGCCATTTTTATTGAGATCTTTCATAGAATATTTTTAGTGGAAAATCAGACATGGATGAAGAGCATAAATTTAAACCACAGCATATTTTGATGGTTTAAACATCATTATTAAGTGGGAGCAACTGCTGCTAAACACTAAGCTTTTATGTAGTAATGACAGAATAAGTTAATGCAGTTTTGAGTAATGGGAAGACAGAATAAATGAGGCAACTAAAATGTTAATAGTGTTAAAGTAATATTAAAAATTCTTGTGCTGTTTGTTTAAGTTTTCCCAACTAATGAAGACGGCCTACTTAATCTTAAGCTAGATAATTACTGCTGGCAGATACTGTAGAGTACAACAAATATTATGCTTGTTCATGGCTACTGTTTTGGACAGGACAACATTTACAGCAAATAATAACGGTTTCCACCAATTATTATTAATCTATTGTCAAAGCTTCCTTTCCATTTAGTGCCTTAGACTTATGTATCTGTTTTGTGTTATTTATTTCAATGACCTGTGATGTATTTGCGTCACTGGATAATTTTTTTTCCTGTTTGTCGTAGCCATAAAGGAATGTCTACACAAATGTTATTTAATAATATATTTTATTCTTCCTGCTTTCATAGAAGTTTTAAACAATCAAATAGCAATTTTAGAGCGCTCTTCATAATTTATTCATCATTTCAGTGTGTCTATTTGTCCTAAATTTGATGGAAGGTGAAAGTTATGTAAATTATTTTGTATATTAAAGTAATTTTCGCTGTGCATCAGCTAAATTCTGCTGTAACTTTTATCTCTTAATCATTGTTCTAAATTCTGCTGTAACTTTTATCTCTTAATCATTGTTTTTAATTCCACCAAAAACTTCAGATGGAACTGACTGCTCCTCGATGTTGACCTCATCGACATCAGCTTCCCTTTCATCATCATCATCGCTGTCAATTGCGATCTCTTCAGGGTTGGTTGTTCTTGCTGCGGCCTCCAACTCTTCATTGGTGGCCTTAGTGTCGCCCCTTAAAATAAAAAAAATAAAATCAGATAAAAGAGTGCACATTTGGACTTTCAAAATGAAATTACAATAAATAACATTTGACATGAGCTCACATCTTGAGGGCGTTAGTAATCAACATTAGAGATGGGAAAGTATTGTTGAATGACGAAAATAACATGGATTCTAGGCAGGTTTTTACTTCAGATAGTCAAATATAGTAAGTACACATGTTTTGCCAAAGATAATAGGTATTATGCAACTTTAAAGAAATGCAATGAATTTGCAAATGAAAATAACAGAGGCTTTGTTGGCTGTATTCAGACATCACTGAAAAACCATGTAACATTATACAGGCATTAATTGGAAGACCCACCTGACAAACAATATATCCTTTTTGGTTTTTGGTTTGTCTGCCTCTGCTTCGGCAGCCAGTGCTTGAGCTCTCTGCTCCAGAATCTTCATATCATCCAGACCACCTGATCCCAGGTCAGAGACTAGCAGGTAAATATAAGAAATGAAAAAGATTGCTTACTACACTTCTCAAAAGATAAAGAACTTGTATACAAGAAGTAATAGATAGTTATAATTATTTTATAAGTCTGCAATAGATTATACCGCCATGCCTACCCCAGCATATTATTCATATGAATTTACATAGGCGCTGAAGAGAATTAATAAAGTAAATTATTTTAGCACTTAAGACAAGGTGTGACACTGGCGGAGTAAGAAATGTAATGCCAACAGCAATAACAGGACATAACTACAAAATAGGCAATACGTTTGCCTACAGTATATAGCAGTGTAATCGTTAGTTCTACAACCACTTAAAATTCTAAATATCAAAGGAAAATAAAGTTTTAGATTAGCATTTCTTTTAATTCAATCACAGCATTATATGCTAGCATAATAGCCATCTACAATCCTGTAGTTTATATGAGGGCAGTGTTAACAGGTGATCTAATTACCTGTACCAGGTGTTGGTTGGCTGGAAGCAGACAGCATCTGTGCTGACATGAAGTTGACCTGAGTATTGTAGGTGGCTTGTACGCTGCGCTTAATTCGCAACATTTCCCTCACGGTGTCCTCATTTCCATGTTTGATCTCAAACTCTTTCCAGGTTTGCCAAAACGAGGCGGTAGTCTGGAAACAATAAAATATAATTATTATTAATATTATTATTATTATTATAATTATTTATTTATATTATTAGTACAGCAACTGACTTTAAACTCATGTATTAACTTCAATAAAATTGTGGTGAGTTGTATCATGGTGGTTTGATGTTTGTTGCCAGGGCTCACGGTTGGAACTATATAAATATAAGTTTCCCCCTTCCCCCTGCCTCATAATGACCTTTTTTTTAATATAAATTATTAAATAGTGTACTTCCATTGTGTAAGTTATCAGTTATTTACATTGTTATCAAATGTTAGTCACTCCCTCGTATATGTCACCCACTCTAACTAAAACATGCTCTTGTCTCGGGTAATAAAAAATGAGGTCAAAAGCTAATAATTGATGCAAAAATTGTTAAAATCTTATATGGCAAAGATATAATTTATATTTTTGGTCTAGCATGTATTAAGATTTGAAGACTAGTTTTTGGAGACAAGATTCCAAATTAATTTGTTCCAACAAACCTTAAAGGTTCCAAATCTGTCTCTTATACACATCTAGATGTGTATAAGAGACAGATATATATATATCGCACTTACCCTCGGATCACACATTTGTGAACAGTGAGCATACACTGCACGAGCTCGATCAATCTCTCCGAGTTTGCGCTCCAAATCTGCATAACGTACGCACATATCCCGTGCCTGATCATCCCCAAGAACTTCAATTGCTGTCTCGTAAATGGTCCTAGTGTGTGTTACACCATAAATCTCTGCAGCTCTCCTGATGTATATATTGAACATCTAAAATTATAAATTTAAGTTTTATGTTTACAACAAACGGGACAGTATCATGTCATGTCAGTGTCAATTCTACTGACAGAGCCAAACGTTCATGGGATAGTTGTGTGATTAAATACCTTACCTCATATTGCTCAGTTGGTAAAACTGCCTTGGTTGCTCGCTCATAGACTGCCATTGCATGCCTAGCTAACCCATAATTCTCCTCCAATTTGGCGTAGAGTAAATACAATGCTGAAAACACATTAATTACAAGGAAATCTTTGTAAATTATTATTATTATTATTATTAAAAACATGACTAGGATAAGTTGTAAAAAAACCAAAGGATCCACTAAGTAGTCCAAAATAAAACAAAAAGACAGCAACTCTGAAGAGACAGAGACATTTTGAGATTCAAAGTTTTGATGTATTTGATTATTATCTAGAATACAAAGTTGTTTACCTTTAGCAAATTTGGCTGGACAATCTTCAAGGCACTGCTCAAACAAATCTCTAGCTCTTTCCAGCTTCTTTCCCTCCTATAACATGAAATTAAATTCACCACCAATTAGTGATTAAAGATGTCAATACAGTATTTTCAACATGAATAATTATGAATGTAGACTTTCAGGACATGGGTCTTCAGTTCATTTAGTACATCACATGAGAAAAAATACTTACGTATCTTTTGATGAATTTTGTTAAGTAGGTGTTCCATATGTCATAAACGTTAGGCCACTTGAATAGTGCAATGCCCTTCTCGTACCCTTTGAAAGCATCTTCAAAATAGTTGTTTTCCTCCAGGAACATTCCGTAGTTGATGATTATTTGTGGAGTCGCTATTCTCAGGTCAATGATTCGGTCATACACAGATTTGGTAGACTACAAAGAAAAATGTTGAAAAAAAAAATTGTTTGTAACAATATAGAAACAATTCAGTAATATAGTTGTACATAACAAATTTTTTAATTGACAAATTCACAAATTTTTGTAGACCCAATCTGATCTATTACAGTAGAACCTCGATTTTACGTACGGTACGGGACCGGAGGGCGTATGTAAATCGGGGGATTCGTAAAATAGAGGTTGGGTTAAATTTGTGGTAACCTTTGACCTAATATGTACGTAACGCTCAATAAACGTATGTATGAACGAACTATGTTACCTAGGCTAGACCTAGCCTCTGGGCCTACGAATAAAACCATTTGTTTAGTGTTTTTATTCATCACTTTACGATGTCATGATAAAGTGTTCAAATAAAACCATGTGTCTAGTGTATTAATTCATCACTTTATATCTTTTATTTTACTAAAAGAACATGAAAATATTGTAATATTACCTATATGACAAAGGTATAACTTAGGAATTCCCCTTCATGCCTATTCTAAACAACAGAGCTGTGGTGTTGTCTAGGCCTGTTGAGACAAACTAAACCCATGTGCGCTGCACTGGGCGAGTCAACCAATTAGCGTCCGTGTACGTGAAACAGCAACCATGTGCTATGTACTGGGCGAGCCAACCAATTAACGTTTGTGTACAAAACTATGTCTACTCAGCTTCGTGTAGAAAATTCGACCAGACGAGTTTTTCCATGGTTTGCCAAAGGAAGCTAAGGAGGAAAGCAATTATTTTGAGCACCATCGGTAGTTGTTCATCTTACTCGGTTCACATGGTTTTAGATTATAACGACCCGGTATTAGACTTAATCAAAGTTGCTGTTTAATGAAAATATGTTGCATTATGGTTTGTTTATTGTTATAGTCTTTTTACTTATGGTTGCTCTGAAAAGGGCTGTTTGTTTTGAACATTTTAAGGTTTTTTGATGATGTCATCGTCGATACGAGGCGTACGTAAAACCGAGGGTTCGTATAACTGGGGTACGTAAAAACGAGGTTCTACTGTATGTAATCAACGAATATTCATTTATAGCAATGTCAGTATTTTCAATGCCTGATTTGGAGTTGTTTTGGGTTTCTAAATACAAACCTTAAATTGTTAATATAATTTTGATGATGATAAAATAGTTTATCATCATTCCAAATTAATTTGTTCCAACAAACCTTAAAGGTTCCAAATGATTCCTCCAGATCTGCATACATGGACCAAACCTTTAAGCTCTTGTACAAACGGTTCTGCACTGGTTCACTCTGGAGAAAAAAAAATACATTTAATGTGTTACTTGCTGGATTTCTCTCCCACTTAAAACGCAAAATAATAAAAAAAATTAGAAATACAGAATATTTCTCATAGGAGATTACTATTTTCACAACAAATTCTTTGTTACTAGGCAAATTCAGAGGTTGCAGATCGCATCCACTGGAATGCTCTCACTTTTATGTATACTTTAAACAGTCAATAAAGTGCACCCTCTCTAATGAAATTAGTTTTTGTACTTCGCATCTCGCACACTGCGGTCGATCGAGTAGGCCTGAGATATGTTTAGTTGTCAAAATCTCAGCAGAATCATTTTTTTAACAGATCTGAAATAATTCCTATGAGATATTATATTTCACAAGTGTCAATACCAGCAACGGAAAATATGTTGGCCATTTTTATGTGTGATAACAGAACCTAAATCGAGGTAAGGCTAGGCCTAGCCTAGCAGTGTTGGATAGGGTAATGTTAAACATAAAAAATTCATCTGCAATTTTTTTTTTTTTTTTTTGTGTGGAACACAAAAAAATCTAATTTCTGTCTTACTTTACTTTTTTGTCATGTTTAGGAATGTCTGAATTCAGTTAAACTAGCAATTTATTATTATATTTATAAATCTTTATAACATAACAACTGAAATTTTTGCCGGGAATGGGGCTTTAACTACAGACCAATCAGAACAGGGCGAGACATACACGCGTGCTACAAACACATACTGTCCCACAAACTCATGTGTTTATGTACATTTACGCCACTGTTTTTTGGGAACTTAGCAACAATATCGAAAAGGCAGAGCTTAGCAGAAAGTCCATTACTGTAATATTCAGCTTCAAAATGGCAAAGACCATACAATTTTGTGTACACAGGATTTGGCCTCTGATATTATTGATATAAAGTACCAATTTGTATATCTGTTCAAATTCATACTGCAACCTTATTAGGTATTACCTAATGAATATTCAAATTGACAAACCTTATCATAATATGCTGCCTTTCTTCCTGGGAGAGCTGTTGCCCGTTGCATCAACTTCAAGGCCTCCTTGTAGTTCCTAAAAAGATTATATTGATACATATAAGATTATATCTTTGTTTGTGTTTGTTAAGTATTTTAATCAAAGTAAAACTTTACTTACTTAACAAGGTAGTTAATTGTGTTTTTACTTCAAAAGTATATGTTTTTGAAACATCATTTACTAATGCAGTGAACCTTGAATTTCTTATAATTAATATAATTAACTATTAATACGAAATTAGTTAGGTAACACATTATCCTGCATTATTGTTAGTAATTTCAAAGTCATTATAGTTAAATGTAGTAATTATTTCAGCTCCAGCATTAATAAAAAGTGAGGATTGTTACATTCAAATAGCAATATTTACTTGTTTTGGGAGACCAAAAATACTTGTTGGTGTAGCATCTTGTTTCAATATTCCAGTAGGAATAAACACCGCAACTATGAAAAATACCTTTTCATAATAGGGGTATTGTTTAAGGCATAGAGAGGAGCTACCACACACCCAGTTTAATAGTCCTAATCATATAGTAATTACTGGTCTTAATTTTAGCCCCATACACTAATGGTTCCTACTGCAGTGTGTTTATGAGTGAACTTCATAAAAAAAAAAATCATATTAACTTTAACTTACTCATGCCTTATTTCCATCTCTGCTCTCTCACACCAGATACTTGCAAGGTCCTCTACTTTCACATATTCCACTTTCGTTCCTTTCTCAAAAATAACTCTAGCCTGATGAATAAAGAATATGAATATGTTGAATGTGTAACTTTGAATCGATTTTTAAGTAAAAATGTTGTACTATTTGAATTGAATTGAACCATGTGAATCAAATAGTGTATAATACAAATAATACTTGTTGAAATTCCTATAAAAACTTACTTCTGCTAACTGATCATGGCTTTCATAGAATTTAGCAAATTCAACCCATAAAGTATGAAGTTTACCAGTGGCTAGGTTAGGCTGCACTGTTTGCACCGCCTCCGTGAATGTATTGATGACCTAGGAAAAAGGAGACAAAATATTTAAAAAAAAAATTAAAATGAGTAATATTACAGAGGTTTAATTCCTTCTTAAAAATTGTAAAGAAAATATACTATCCAAGTGTTGATACTTGTTTATTCAAACTTTCAAAGAGTCGATTACAGAATACTCACATCTCTTGGTTTTCCTTCGTATAATTTAACTCGTTTATGCCACTCGTGCACATTATGTGGATTTTGCCGTAACAAGACACTATTCAACAACAGAGGACGCCGTTCCATCAAGTACTCATAGCGCTCAAGGCGTAAGTCGAGGTCAATGTCATCTGTGAATTGAGATTAGATGTAAACATTGAGAACCAAAACCATTAATGGTATTCCATCACTCATCCTTTTAATGGCTGTTGAGAACCCAACCAGCCTAAGCCATTAATTTATCTATGAAGTATCTATTATCTCTAGTTCTATTATCTCTGTGCTTTTTCTGCACAGGTTGCACTCAGTATAGCCAAAAAGTATCTTAATATGAGATTGAAATTTTGATTATGATTTTGATTATAGAAGGGATGTTTAATTATGTATTTTTATACCTAATTACATACAAATAATAATCCTACTCCTTAAACTAGTTGGCTACAAGGAGCTCATCCACCTCTTCAGAAAGTGATTAGCTTTGAAAATGTATTATTACATAAACTATAATTTGTATACTTCAACAAATAATAGTCCTAAAATTAATCATGGTTGGCTGCTGACTTTAAGAAGCTTATCTGCTACTTCATACGATTAGTTTGAAAATACTTTACTGTACATAAGTAACTCATTATAATCAAATTTTTAATATTTCATACCCTACATTAGCACCAAACTGTGTATATCTAGATGTTGTTTACTTGAATACATGACAACATGGTATCAATTATTATTTGAAAAACTGGCATGTGTGATTTATTCATATCGTCACCGCTTTCACGAAGTGACACAAACTTTTTTTTTCTTTGACATTTTGATTGTGTACTGTACATCAAACTTTACCTTTTCATCTAATTTTTAAGAGTGGAACTACACTAATTAGCTAATTAAGCTAATTAGCCGTTGTGCACAAACTGAGAAAAATGGATTTTTCGTTTTCACAAACAGACACAAACTTTCATTGGGTTATTAAAATACGCGTGTGTGGCGTTGCCATCGTTGTGATCGCTAGGTAAGGCCTACAGTAGCTTGGCTAGGGCTAGATGTAAAAATTAGATTTCCCTAGATTACCTAGGCATACCAGTACCCTTCTTGCAGTATAACTTGGGATAGGTCTATACATGTGCATCAAATGTGGAATTATTCGTAAAAACATTTTGATTAAAGCAAGATAAGCCGAGATTGTAGGCCTGTTTTTGCCCTTGACTACAATGGTTAACACATAACTTAAATACAGTTTGTGCCTTAACAACGGGTGCGCGTACAGCGCGTACCGTTTTCACAAAGAGACACAAACTTCACTCTACATGTAAACAACATATGCTGTGTTTATTCTGATCGTTTTCACGAACAGACACAAAGTTTTCACGCTAATTAACAGGTTGATTAAAGTTAAGAAAAGAAAAATAAATTACACATTTGGATTGTTTAATGCTTTATTTTTAAACATATGTAAAAAAATATTCATAATTCTGTTATCTTGATAGTGAAATTTACAGATTTGTGAAGTAGTCCACTTCAAACGCGTTTTTCTCAAAACGTTGTTTTCGTCGAAGTTGAAGTTTGCGTCTTGTGTCGGTGACGATATTTTTAATGATCTGACAGCCATAATGTGTAGATTAAATGTGAAGCAGTATAGATTTTAAATAAAGAGGTTGTGGTTTCGAGTCTGAGGCTGGTTACTTGTTTGTCTCCTTGGACAAGGCACTTTACCTGCATTGCTTCTCTCCACAAGTACCTGGTTAGGCTAAATGTATGGCTAAATATGGCTTCAAATGTAGAACCTAGTGTTCTTAAGCCCTGTCCAAACTATCAAATTTTATTTGACAAAAAACATGTGACATGCCTAAATATGGTCATGATGACATCACCTCATGACCATATATAGGCACATCATGACTATGTATTGGCATACAGTACAACAGTTTTTTCGTCGAAGAAAATTTGATAATCTGGACAGAGCTTTAAATATGTAATTGTTCCTTGAAAATAACAAGATAATCATAAAAAATATTTTAGAAATTAACTCGCTCATTTTGCAGTACCATACAAATTATTAACTTGAGCATAGACATTATGTTAAAATATGTGTACTCTGATTTTTAAGCTGGATAATTATAATAAAAATAATAAAGCACTTTGAGTGACTGGCAGTGTTTCCATCATTTTTTCCTGTAAAAATATGACTAAACATTTTTTTTTTTAAATCACTAATTTCTATTTTCATAATTTGTATGTTAATTAAAATTGGCCAGTCAATTTCAAAAATAATTGTTACGACTTTCTTGGTATTTTGCATGGGACATTACATCTTTAAGTCATAATGACAAAGTGACCAGGGGTTATATTGTACTATGCAATTTAAACTTATGCCCCTTTTACACTGCAAGCAAAATTCCAGACGTAACCCGGGATTTTCCAATACCCGGGTTAAAATCTCCCGAGTTGTGGTTATAGTGTAAACGTCAAAAACTCGGGTTGCCAAACATTCCGGAAGGGACGTGCAGGACAACCCGGGTGCATTCCGGAGTCGCCAGTGTAAACAGCACCGAATTTGATTCCGGAATTAGGCCTTACCTGGCCTAAACTTTGCCTACAATGGGTTAGGCCTAGACACTTGTCAAATTAAACCCTCTACGCTCTGGTATAGACTTGATATCAAAACTGCTGATTTAATTTGCATAATTTAAAAACAATCTGCAGGTACATTGCTTCAATAATTGGAAATAATTGTGGCTTTGTGACGACGAGTGACTTGATCGAAGTGATGATCACCAACTCAACAAAAACTGAGGGCGGTATTTGAACCCGAGCAACTCGCGATCAACCCGGACTTTTTCGTTCGATGTTCGACTCCGGAAGTAACCCGTGTCGATTCTGCCTTTGGCAGTGTAAAAGGGGTATTATTTACATTGAATCTGTGTATTAGAAATGCATAAATCATTAAATTAAAATTAGAACTTTGACCTTCTTCTGTTGGTCCCAAATCACTGGTAGTCTCCATTCTGGCACTGATCATGCCTTCCTCAAATTGTGCATATGCATCAAACACCTGCATGGAGAATAACAACATAAACATCAATAACACATACACGAATTGGTGTGATGCTCTAAGAGGAGATTTACTCATTAGTTATCCAGATCCAGATGGTTATGTCAAAAGTAGGCCATTTAATGCAAAGTGCTAATTTCAATAACAATTATTCATAAATTCTGCACAATATACCAAATTGATTTAAATTTGTATTTCTTTTAAATATAATTTATTTAGGTATACAATACAACTAAGTTAAAGTGTTTACTTATGATATGAGTATTAAAGTCAGGCACCAGAGGAATAAACATTTATGATAAGTTGTAAAAAAAAAATTCAGATTTTTGAATACAGTATTTAAAAACTGGAGGGAAGGAGTGTTTATACCCATTCCCCCCCCCCCCATTTTTATATTCAAAAATCTGTATCTCATCAACTGCTCATGAGTTTTTCGTCAAATATGCTTTTTGTGTCTTAGAAAAATCCGGAGCCCGACTACAAAGATAGATTGACAGTGACGTGTTAAACTGCATTTTTGAAAACAAGATTTAAGAGTTTCTGTTTAATCAATACAGAATTGCTTCATTCTAAAAATAAATGAGGAAAACGATGGAAATATTTTAAAAATGTACCTGAGTGAAGTCTCTTACAGTGGTAACAGTCTGAATGGCTTCTTCATATATATCGCGTGCCTAAGAAAACAATGGTTTAAACAAATATAAAAATCCAATTATCAAAAACGTATGAACAGCTTTATTAATATGCATATTTTCAAAATGCTAAAATACTGTATAATACATTTAGAAATAATAATTCAACATTTGAGTATACTCTATGCTGAAGTAAAGGTTCATTTCAGTTCATGTTGTAGACGTTTTAATCAAGGACTTTTAACTGGTAACAGTTAAAAGTCCTTGTTTTAATAGCACCTTGTCCGATATGGTCCGATAATGAATAATTTTGTCCTAGTTTCTGCAGTATACTCATGTTCAAAGTTCATGATTTTGGGCATTTCTCAAGCATAAACCATCACCAAATCATTAAAAATTGTTGTTTTAACATTGAAAATGGGGAAAATAACAGCATAGCATGATGTACAGTTATATAAGGGTTAGTTAAGTGCAATAAAATAGATTTCAAAAATGTTGAAATTCCAGCATGTTTTGGCCATTATCTCTGAAACAGGATTTGCGACAAGTGACTGGTTTGACTTGTCTTTGCCACATATGGGAAACATAATTAAACTCATTAAACATTGTTACCCTTCTTATGGTCTTGTGGACATTTTTAAGCGATGTTACAAATATTAGCCTTTGAGAGCTCAAGTAGCAGAAAGAAGACTTTAAAATTAGATTTACTTTCTCAAAGTGTCCACTCCTGATGTAGTAATCTGCAAGGGAGCACCAGAGCTGACCTCGTTCATCGGTGAAACGCTTGATCCCCTGACGGATGATGGGGTCAACCTTCAGGGACTTGACCTTTGTAGGATTTTTGCATATGAGGTCACAAAGATCATGCCACAGCTAGGAAATGTAAAAAAGGTGATGCCATTACAAGCAATAGGGGCAAGTAAACTTTTTAGTATGGAAAATTCAAATGGATCAAGAATACAGTTGAACTTGCCTAAGTCAAATCCAAAATGCAACTGAAATATTGTTCGACTTTGATAAAATTCGACTTCCAGAATGTTATTTAATGGAAAACACAACAATTTGGCATGGCAATTATTCGACTTAGGCACAGTCGACTTAGGCAAGTTTAACTGTAGAAGCATAAGTTTAGGAAGTTGATGTTTTCAGCATAATCAATCATAATTGAATCGGCTATGACTAATTTCAAATTGCACAGTATAAACAAAATATGAATAAAAGTTTTCTGTGATAAATTATATGACACCAATTTTAGAGGGTGATTATTACCTGATGGGTAGACTTTCCCTTCTTGGAAACAAACTTGTCATCATTAACCACGCCCGCTAGTCGAACTGCAGCTTCATCCAGACGATCTATTGATATTAGGTAATCAATGTATTTCTCAGCATCCTCCGGAGACAACTATGAAAACAAAACATAAACAAATGCGATTTGCATTTTTTACTTAAATTTCATATAAGAAATGGTGTGGCCATTGCTGCCATTTGAATTCATAGATTAACCACTAGACATTAACTACACTCTAACGACAAACTGCCCCAATTCCTGAATTTTTTTATCGGTTAATTTCTTTTGTTATACATTTTTTATATATTTTTATAAAAAATTTATAATTTTTTATATTTACTGGGCTGCCAGAATAAATACCTGTAGATAACGCCTGTATACCCTTACAGCTGTCTCATACAAAGGGTGCATACATATGAATTTCAGGTATAATGGCCAGATACGTTTATGTTGTGTAATAGGCAGCGCCCTTAATGCTCTGTCAAACGTACGCCTAGTCCTAATGATCTTGGATTGGTCCATCAGGAACTGGCAATAATCCAACCAAATACGAGGCATCTACAAAATATCAACATATAAATTCTTAGATAGTGAAGAAAAACATACTGTAGGTGGTGCCCTCAATGTCCTGTTGAATATACACCTAGTGATATTGCACTAGTCCATAGGAATTGGAAATAATCCATCCATCATGGACAAAATTAGAAGGCTTCAAAATACTGGTTTACCTTGTGCATGAACACCAACCCTCTCTCAAATGCATTGTTGACATCCTCATAGGCAGGGTCAGTTATACACCGTCCCCTGATCTGCTTGCGACGAACTTTCAAATAGTTGTACCATAACTTGTAACTATATTTAAAAATAAAAATTTGTATAAGATATATTTGTAAGAGACTATTTGGTGGCACTGACAGTGACATATAGCTACGGTCGGCAACCAATGGCCCAAGTTTGGGTCGTGAGTAAACTTTTGAGGCTCGCATATGGTCTTAAATCAATAATAGAAAAGGTGATAGTAAGTGATGAATTTAACATTAACAAATCAGAAAATTCCTTTAAAAACAAAGATCCATAACTTAAAATTTTGGCCCTCCTATTTTTCAAAATTGTGTTAAATGTCTGGTTGTTGTCAGTTTGATAAAATTTCGATGTCGTGTACCCGAGAGCTTATGCAGAATTTGATGTCTTCAAAAACATCAGCAATTTGCTGGCAGAGGAACCATGTCGATCAAGTGTAAAACCCAGCAGGGCTAAAATTGATACTTCTATAAGGATCAAAGAACAGCAATTGCTTGGATTTAGGAGCCAATTACTGCCAATGTCAATACATTACGATATATCTATGGAGAGTCAATTGAGGTGGCATATGGCTCACTCCTGACGAACTTACTTTTAACACCAGACGTCACCAACTTCTGAGACGAGGGATAAAAAAAACACTCTTTACTTGGTCAAGTGGCCATCGGGTTCTTGATGCCATTCTCAACATTGAAATGATACAAGTTAAAAATAGGCCTAGTATTTAGATATCGACCATATTATTTTCTATGGGGTCGGTTGACTGGAAGCTTTGGGTCGTAGGAAGCAATGGCAATAAGTTTTGTTTCCTAGAGATGAAAAGGTTGCCAAAAACATAGATATATAGTATATATGTAGATGTTGTAACCAGTGAAAATTTCACTTACTGTCTATTTGCTGTTAAAAAAAAGCATTAACATTGAGCTTTCATATTTGAAATAATTTCTCTAAATACTTATTAGAGTTCGTAGCCCCAGACATTTCATAAAATACAATAGGCATATATTAACCCTGACAACATTTTAAAATCTGATTGCAGAATAGGCCTAAAGAAAAGTCTGGGTTATTATGTGGTCACATAATTTTGACATCCCATTCTGTATGACAACCTTGCAGTATTACTGATTTTCTCATAGGGGGTGAAACATAGGACCAGAAGAGAAACACATTAATTGCAAGTACTACTGCAGATGATGAGGAAAAAAGAGGAAGAGGAAAGTAGGAGGAGTATAAAATTCCAGTAGACAGTACCTTCCTGGTAGCTCCTTCAGAGCACGTTCATAAATCAGGTTGAGAGGGGCTGATGACCCTTCGGCTTTGTGCTCAATGTAACGCTGCCAACACTTCACCGAATATGGATTACGGAGGATTTCTTCTTCATATGGAAGATCATCTTCTTCCTAGATTGAAATAATAAAATCAGACAGATTTCAATCATGTATTCTTTATTTTCTCAGTTGATGATTTCATTTCACCTGTGGGACCTGAAAAACCACTGAATTAGCTCATGTTGTTATGCTTTTGAATGAGATCATTTGACAGTCAGTAATTGTTGTTGTTCTTTCTACTCACTTTAAAAGGTGAGGTTTAGTATAGAATGGTGAATAGTGGAGGAACAATTGATATAATATAATGTACCTCCCACATTGAAAAGCTGGGGTTGTGTCCCCACCAATCAACACCCATTCATGATGACAATTATATTACTTTTTTAAGGTTGCACGCGAAAGACCAGTTTATTAGTACTTTTGAAGGCACAGTAATAACTGCCTGTCAAATTACGTGGAATGCAGAAACTTTTAAATATTAAATCCAAAAAAAAAAAGGAAATTCGTTTTGTTGACAAGCTCAACAAAGACACAAAAATTGAAATAAACAGTACATATAAAAACACAAAAGTATCACAAAATTTTGCAGTATAGGTTCCCTCAGTTGGGACTTCCGCAAGCTAGGCCGCCCATTGAGAGCCTTCACAATGCTTGTTTTTGTGATTGATGGAAATTGCGCCGGGGAAATCCCTTTTGATCCTGAAGCCATCACACACATCGCTCTTCCGCATGCCTAGCTAGAACACTACATGGATTATAAATAATTTGACATCTACATTATCTATAAAATAATTAAGAACTTACAAACATCAAATTCTCTTTATTCTTTAATTCTGGCATGTTGATGTTTCCACAGATGGGTCTTTTTGTCTGTATATACCATTTACACGTGCAAATACAACTCGTGAAATCAAAAATAAGGCAAACGTTGGTGAAACGTTTTCTGCGCATGCACCAAATTTATTAGCCAATCAA
This sequence comes from Anneissia japonica, assembly GCF_011630105.1. Lineage (NCBI taxonomy): Eukaryota > Metazoa > Echinodermata > Crinoidea > Comatulida > Comatulidae > Anneissia > Anneissia japonica. The sequence goes on from NW_022741166.1 coordinate 273,283, forward strand.
TAGCTGCAGCGGGCAACATTGTGATTTTATCGGCTAAAATAATAAATTGTACCGTGAAGGTAAGTCTTTCGAAAAATAACACGACTAACTTGCAGATTTCATCTTTTTTTAGTTATGGTATACGCTTCATCTGAGGTATAGTAAGTATGTGCTAGTTAACTTGTTTATATATATGTCCAATCATCTGTGGTGTGTAAATGAAGGCATTTTAGTACGATTGTTTTGACTGGCGACAGGCCATACCCCCTGGCCTGTCTTTCTGCTGTGCTGGTGGTGGTTGAGCCAAAACACAAAGCCTAAAAAAGACCGTGTGAAGGCACTGAATTGGGTTTGACAACCTTTGTAGTAGGTACCAGTGGTCTACCACCAATACACAATACGATAGGGCCTAGCCTAGGCCATTGACCATGTTAAACAAATTGTTAAATTTACGATTGTGGGTGACTCTGACGGCTATAATTTGTTCTTCATGAAAGGTCATTAAGTATGTCACAACAGGTTGTTCTTTATTGACTCACTGTTTTGACACAATTCTTGAATCTTGAATCATATCCTCCATAAAAATCATTTGAATTGCAGGTGATGAAGGGCGTAAAAAAGGGCTGTAAAAAGGAAGTCAAGTGGTTCAGTAAATAACAAGAAGTTGTATTTGGTACTATTATTCTGTAATGAAACAATTACTAGTTCAGCAAACAAAACTACCTGATGACATATTTATTCCATGCTTTCACCATGTTTTCCTATGTTAAAATAAAGCTAAATATTCTTATACCAGCTTACCGTGCCACATTATAAAGTATTTCGTTTGCATGGGCGATACATATTAACTCAAATTTGCTCAGAAAATTGCTAAAAAAATTAGATGGGAAGAACCGTAAATACAGTGAATCCTTCAGTTTGAGACCCTTGAAATTCTGAGACGCATCTCACTCGAGACCACTTTTTCAAAGAACCAAATGACAATCTTCAATCTTTTAATTAATTTATCCGTAACACCAAGATACCCCTCTAATTGGAGACCGAACGGTCTCAAATTGGAGGGTGAGCTGTACTATGTAATTCATTTGTGGTATAATAAGAATAGGCCAATACCTAATTTTCTGCAAAATTGCATGGAATTGGCCCATAATTGTTGAAATGTGTGGACAGATTTGTAGATCTAAATTTGTGTATGAGGGTTTGATATTTATTATAAAATAAAATAAATGAAGTATAGCTTAATAATTTTTTTATTACAATTAAAACATAACCTTATATTCCAATGGAGTATTTAAAAAAACATGCCATCAAAGATAATTAGACTAATTATAATTAAACCTTTCAAATTGCTTTAAAATAGGATCATATTTTATAAAGAGATGTTAAAGTCAATATTTCAAAATTATTTATTATCAATGACTTATGAAAAATAAAATATTCAAGCAGTTGGTAATGAGGGTCTACTGTATACATTTTCATTTATAAGTTGGCTACTGTATATTGAAAATGCCAGTCTTTCAACAGCATGTGATCCAATCTGGCTATTGGGATTTGGGTTTAAAAACACTGTATGCTATTGAGTGTACATTTCTACGTTATATAATGTTCTCAATTCATTGCTCAAATTGTTTTTTTATGAAGGTGGACCCAAAATTAAGCAATATTTCTGACTTAATTTATGAGGCTAAATCACAAGTGCATTAAGGCTTTTTAATGTGCTTTTCTATCACCAATGCAAAACTGTAGTCTATGACCTCAAACATTCAGTTATGGCATTAGGCTAAATGTACATCCCTTGTATTCCATGAAATAATGTTTCCAGGAATCCATGTACATGTAATGCTTATTGCAGAAAAACAGAAGTGACTACTGTACTGTAGATGTTTGTTAGAGAATCACTGGAATGTCATCAATCCCACTACAAATACCTGGCATATACTTTACAACTCCAAAATATATACCTTTGCAGGTATATTTTTAAAATGTCACTTTTACTGTACCTGTGGTTGACACTGAAACATTTTGTTGTATTCTCCGTAACCATGGCAGTCTGAAAATTAATCCTTTGAGAAATAAAATACTCAAAAGGTGTCTCATTAATGCTTGATAATGTATGTTGCCCTAATTATGAGAATTTTCCAAAAAAAATATTTATACAGCTGTAGATACAAGTTAAATATTTTTTTTCGTTTATTTGTTTAAAGATACAAAACAAAAAATAATCAACATTCAAAATCTTATTCTCACACAAAAAGTATGAATAATCTTTTTATCTTCAAATCAGATTGATATCTGTATGTTTGCAGGGGCATACTGTAGGCTGGTTTCATCTGGAGCTGGGTTTTGGGGGGGGGGGGGGGGGGGGGGGGGGGGGGGGGGTGCGCGAAATTTTAGAAAGCAGAATTAATTTCTATTTCATTGAAAACTTAATTTAAGTATTTTAACTCATTTGCACCCCAGCCTATACCCATAGTTTGCAACATCCTGTACATAAAAATATAACATACGGTAATCAACATTTAACATCTCACATAATAATATAAGAATAATATTGTATGTATGTTTGAAACAAAAATATTGTTTTGTTAAACTGGAATTTCCCATTTCCCAATTAAGAGCTGTCAGCCAACAACTCACTTGAGGATTAGTTTAGATTGAAATGTAATCTAACCAGCCAAAGTTTGATTCTTAATGTTCAAAAGACAGAGAAAAAAATGTTTGTTAATGATGCAACCAAGGCCTGAGGTACAGTAGTGCGTTTGATTGATTAGCAGAGATGTTCATTTGGTGTACTTTTCCTTCTGGTGTGTATATTAGCCTGATTTAAATTCTATTTTTGTTTATTTGCTAATCTTTGCAATTGGACTAAGAAAATACACTTTTACCAATAGCTTTATTACTGATTAAAGAACATTGTATACAATAATTTCAAGTAAAACATTGAGCAACCCTACCAGGTACTGCATTGAGTATTTTTATGTTTGTTTTTGTAAATTTAAAATATTAGAATGTATGATATGATAATAAATGGTTCAATTCAAATCATTGTACAGGCGTGAGCAAACCCACTTGCCCGACGCCCGCGACAAGTGTTTTTTACGGTCGGACAACAAGAACTTCAGGGGCCACTTGTCCCTGGACAAGCACTTTTAGAATAGACTACTTCACCATGTAATGCGTAATGCTTTCACAGTACTTATAATAAATGCGCAGCATATTTTATTGACAAATTGTCGGCGCACAAAGAGATATCAAACATAAAACCGACTACGCTATGATTACACTGTCTGCGATTTATTGACGGTTTAAAAGAAAAAATGTAGGCTTCTCAATATAAATTTGTTATTTTTGCAGTAAAGATTGAAAATGAATTCTTAATTGTTAAACGTTAGCCAGATCTGTTGTATGTGTACACATAGACCTACAGCAGGTACATGTTAGACGTCAGCCGTCTGGACCTGCTGCATCTGGTCTGTTTACAATATAAATTCGCATTGGTCTAGTCTATAATACCAGGCATACATTTAAAGACTTTGGGCGAACAGTCATTGATTAGTGGAGTTGGACGACATGAAATATCTGGACTTCAAGGCTAGTAATTACTTTTAAGTACAAATATGCTCAGCAGGCATTAGGCGACTTCAAAAAAGGCCTACTGTAGTCTATTACGTTTGCACTTGTGGGGGAATTCACTTCTAAGTGATGGATATAATGTGCATTTAAAATTCAAATCTTGTAAAACTGTAGTTAGAAATTGAGGGTTTAGGGCCTATAGGGGTAAATGAATCATTTTCCCGTCTCAGAAATTTGGCGTCTTGGAGATTCTCTAGAAAGGATTTGTCCCTTGGCCATGCTCAGAGTTATATATGCCCACAGTGCTTGTCCTTCGTTGAGAGGTAAGCAATTTTATTTATTTTGCAATAAATGAAATGAGGATGTGTTAGACTGTAAAATATTCCCCACGTAAAATAATAAGCCAAATCTGTCGCCACATCCTGTCAGCATGTGGCTGAGAACTCGTGTATTGTGGAAAATAAAATATGCCTGAGAAGTTTTTACTTGCAGTTGTCACAACGACGGCTTTTAAACACGCAATATAGTGTGATGTTTTTTCAAGTCATTAAACCCCACTCAAAAGGGGTAACCCCTCACAGTGCATGCATACTGTAGCTGAGTTTTTAAGGACAAATTTACCAGTAAAAAATGTTTCAATTGGGAGAACACTGTATAAGTATGGAATTCTAAACATTACGTTTTGAAAGGAACAGATTACTGTATTGTGAAAACTGGAGATTTAAAAAAATTTTTTTTTTGTGTATATTGTTTCGTTTTTAATTTGTAGGCTATTGAAATGTATTGAATTTTATTTTTTAACTCATTAAGTGTCATTATGTACAGTTACTAATATTTATTTGACATTTAGTATTCTGTATCCTTTCATTTTAAAAGTGTATAGAACTCTTATATAAAATGTCCCAAAGACCAATAAAAACTGTATTGATTTATTTCCCTGCGTTAACAAAAGACATTGTTACAAATATTGGAATCGTGAAGATCCTTCTGAACCATCAATGATAAATAAATTTTAATAAATTATCAATAGAACAGGGTGAATGTACTGTACTGTACAGTTGCGTCTCAATATTGGGTCGCCAATTAAATTAGTGGGTCGCGGTACATCATACAGTATGAGTATTTTAAAATTGAATTTTGTAATCCTCCTAAAATTTGATGATTATAAAAAGGATTAAATAGGCAATGAATTTCATTCATTCTTTGGATAACACTACCCCTACTGTCTGTAGTACCATTGTTTTTTTTTTTAATTAGACTAAGTCCAAAAAAAAATTGATCCTTACTGTAGTTTCAGGTCCAGGATATGAAATTATTTTTGGTAAGGGCTTAATTATTGCAATTTACTATCCCATATACTAATGATACTCAACTGTTTTATAATAAAGATTATTCTTTATAAAAAAAAAATAGTAAAATGAATCATTGGAATGTATTTTGCCATCTATGTCAACTCCTCCTTAGGATTTGATAATCTTTCAAATCGTAATTATTTTTATTTTGCCTTGGAATATTGTACAGTTTTTCACAAGGCTCCAAAATTTGATGAGTGCAGGGACATTAAAATAGCAATTAATAATAATAATAATAACGATTTTTAAAGCGCAAACATCACCACCAAAAATAGGTGCTCAAGGCGCAGTGTCAAAACAACAGGAAGATAACAAACAGATCACAGAGAACAAAGTGAAAACATGTTAATTTTTATTTTTATTGTAATTTAGTTAGTAATTATCAATAAATTTCATATCATTTCTTCCCTCTTTGAGTATTCTTTTACTTGGCCTTTAAATTTGCTACAAATCCCATGGATTCTGCCCTGCAGTCTGTCGAGCAATGAAGAATTTTCTGAATAATACTGTAATGCATCTCCTGTAAACTTTTAATGGTTGATGCTATATACAGTAAACACAGTATTTCCTCCCTGAAGTAAGCAGGATGTATTGTTTTGTGAAACAAAATATAATAAGGAAGCTGAAGCCCTGGTTAGACTATCAAATTTTATTTGAAAAAACATGTGACGTGCCTAAAAATGGTCATGATAACATCACGTCATGACCATATTTTGCCATATATAATTTGATGTCCCTGAAATATTTCTCCCAAACTCGGTCTCTTGAAATATTGCCTTAAATAATAATCTTTGTATTTAATGAAATTTATTATTTTTTAAAAACTACTAATTCAAAATTTTAGTAATTATCAATAAATTTCATATCATTTCTTCCCTCTTTGAGTATTCTTTGTTCAATATGCCAAGTAGGCCATAGGTCAAGGATAAGCAGAGTCAGTAAACAAGACCTAAATGCAAACCACATTAACATACCTTAATCATGTTTTACCCAAGTGGTGAATATTTATTACGTGTTTTAATATCCATTAAATATTATATTTTTGGATATTGTGAATTATTTGCATACAGTTTATTGCTTAAAACTTGAACCAAGCTGTAGAGTCTTGCAAAAGTGTTAAAACAATTTTAAAGGTCACTGAATCTTAAATAGCTAAGCTTGTTATGAGTATTATGCAGTACTTATCATTACCTGTATACATAGTAATAGGATGTTTGGTTGTTGAGTTCTAAGAAATCAATAATTTGAAATCTATTCCTTTTATTATATACCGTGAATATTTTGTCAGTGTTATACTGTACTGTACATGTTAAATAATTATTTTGAATTTAAGCCAGGCACTCGCTCGGCAAACGGCGTCATGTCGTCCAGCGCTGACAGGGAGCGGAGTTGGATTCGTCAGTGAGTGGCCAGCTTAATATGATTACCCTAATAGTTTTATTCAAGTATTTTCTAAATGATTTTTAAATTACAAATATTTTTTTTTTACTGTATTACAATCATAGTACAGTACTATTATGTGGTTTACTATTATTTATTGCACAGTGCCTTGAGAAAAAAAGGTATGTCCAATGGGCAATGGTGACTCAAGCGAAAGACCCTCAAAGATTTATTCAAAATATGGTAAGATGTTTTTTATGTGGTAGTAAGCATGCAGATGATAAGAAACAAATTATTTTTTTTCGCTTTGCTTAAATTGTGGACGTATTATGGAGCATCAGGTATCCCAAATAATGAGATTTGCTGGATGTATTGCCTGAGTCGTAAAATATTATGTAAACAAAAATATCATTGTCATCCTCCAGTAGTTTCTTAATTTAGAACAATTTACATCAAGGAAATCGAATTCTTTCCAAACTTGGATTAGACATTGATTTATGTGCAGACAAAAAGGTTGATAAGTAGTAGTTTAAAAGTAGTTTGTGTTTTTAAAGATATCATTATGTAATTTAGTTCTGATAAAAGCAAATGCATGATGTTAAATGTACCATGCAAAATTCACCAAAAAAAAAATGTTGTCATTGAGGCTGATGTATATCTATCTGTTGGATATGAATAATGATGTATATTGAGGCTAGTACTGAGTAATAATTAATACAATGTATACTCCTATGTATTCAAACATAATAATTACTGTATGCTATTTTTATAGCACACACTGCAGTAAATCATTTAAGATGATGATATTGTTGTAACAGTGTAAAATGCCTCTATCCCCTTTATATATTAATTATCACTGTGAGGATGAAACACCAATGGAACACAATTCCATACATCTTAACCACAGGTACTTTGGTGGGAGATAAGCAGTTAAAGGCTAGGGACACCTGGTCCCACAAGTGGTCTTTAATTGCAGGAAGACCTGTAAATATCAAATAAAAAAATAAACTATGTGGGAGATCCCAAACTGGCATGGATACAACATTTTATATTTCACGGTATCCCAGTTGTCCACAAATTCCTTCCATTCAGTATTTATCGAGCCAAAGTATGAAGTAGTGAATTTCAGGTGGTAGAATTCACTATGGAACCATATACTCGGGCCACAAAAAAAAAACGCTGTTGGGCCACACTTTGCGCACCTATGATGTAGACTGAGATAAATGTTGAATTTTTAAGTGAATACTAGAGGCAATTGGCCTTTTGATTGATGAACTTATATTATTAATCGTCTATTTGTTTGATACTTCTTTATTTTCTACCGAGTGACAGCTCATTGACAAAAGCATTAGGGACACAAATGAAATTGTAAACCTTGAAATGAAGCCCAGTGGGCTTAATTTCGAGAAGAAGCCCATCTCGATTTGAAGCCCACTCTTTAGTTTGGAAAATTAGCCTTGAAAGGAAGTTCAAAAAACAAAATAAATTAAAAACACGCTTGGTTTATACAGTAGTTTTAGATGATTTAATGCCAGTTTAATGTACTCTACGATACAGAAAGATGATACAGTGACCTTATTTATTGTTTTATAATACAAATTTCCAAAACTTACAGCATTCATTTTGAAAAGAATCCACCTTCATTTATTAATACTTCGCAAAAGTAGCCTCGAAAAGAAGCCCATCCAAAGTCTGCAATAGAATAGTCCAGGGCTTCAATCTGAGATTTTATGGTAAGGTATTGTAAATAACACAAGAACAATGGTGATAGCAAACTATGTCAGTATTTGTTATGTAATTTCATCTAGTATGATATAATGGCCAAGAAAAAAAAATTCATGTGTTGGCCAAGTTTTGGAGAAACCCAAAAAATGGGTAAGTCAGTGAAAATATTTTTTGTTGTTTTTAAATTTAAAATGCCGACTCTCAATTTTGAACATTTTGGGTCAGTCGGGCGTGGCTAACACAATTTTTATTTGGCCTAATTGTAGATTAGAATAGTACAAGTAATCATAGTAATAATATTGTTTTCAATATATTTTCTGAATATGGTCATGTTTTTAACCCTGGGTGGTTTTTGTTACATAAGAGAAATATTTTTTGTTTTAGGTTAAAAATTTTATTTATGAAACCCTCTACAATATATGATTGAATTGAGTTTGGGCTTATTAAATATCTACCATTATCATGCCTCATATTTCAGAGCAATTAAAGTATTTCTGTGTAGTAGCATTGTATCTGATACAGTATCATTCTCAGTATTGACAAATGGGTAGGCACTGTCGATGCTCATGACAAAGGATTTTGCTTGAAATTCAAGAGTAATTATTTGAAATGAACAGCAGCATTTGGGTGTGTCTACTATTATTAGTCACCAACTCATAGATCAGAATTCCATTAAATGCAGTATTATTTTTAGGCGTGTAAAAAATGTACAATACCACTTGGAAAGGTGATGAGGAAGAGGTCTTTGTGTATTAGACATGAGGAGTATTTGTGTACAAAACCAATTTGATGGTCATTACTATACAGTAGTATTTTTAACTAATGATATGTGCAATGGTGGTGGGGGCAGGGCTGATGTGGAACGAGGTTGTAGTGGTCGCAAAATAAAGTTATGTGAGGTGATTTTAACTACTTGAGCATGATTTTTTAGGCTTCGGGTATTTTCAATGAGTGGGGGAAAGTATGTAGGGGCAATAGGCTAGATGCCACTGAATGTGTGCCACTTTATATTACGTATATATAATGTTTAATTATTTAGTATGATATCTAAAAATATAAATATTTATTGATTACTTAATATTTATTCCTATTTTATAATTAATGTAACTGAACAGACTTGTTCTTGCTGTAGTGACAGTAGTGCAGGCTTGTCTCTTCATGCTTATTTATTATTTTAAGTAAATTATCCGAAATTTAACATGTTTTGAAAATATGTAAAGTATTATATAAATAGCAAGGTATCTGACTCAGTAATACTAATTACAAACTATTAGCAAATTCATTCTATTTTTGGATTACCATGTTCAATAGCTGTTCAAAAATGTATATTTTGCAATGCCAGTGTGTACATACATGATACAGTAGTTGTTGAGTAACGGTCATTCATACTGTTTGTTTCTAAATGTTGTGTGTCGTCTGAACATGTGACGCAAATATATGAGCAAAATTTTGACGCACAACTGTATGCAATTTAAAGGATTTTAATCCTGTAAATACTGAAAAAATCAAAGAGAAGAATCAATTATTAAAGATAAATCTGAGATTAATTAGAATGGTCAGTATCTAAGTAGCTTGTTGCCTTCCATTTCCAAGGCTTCAAATCAAAAATTAATATAATAATTAATATTATTTATTTAAATATTTCCATGAGAGTTCAAAATCAACAATCATGGTTACTTTTCTCCTGTTTGTCAGACATTCATTTAAAATTTACGAGTTGTTTTGTAACTGTATTCCGGATTTTTATAAGCTATTTGTCAAGCACGTTTCCATCCATTGCTACTAAAGTGGACGTACGTCGTGCCAAGTAGGACGTTGCCGGCACATACTGTATCCCACATGTGCGTGTAATTGGTGTTGAAATCACCTCGTCAATCTCACAATTTATCAAGTGCTCAATTAAGCTAATCAAAAATGATATTCTTGTAAGTATACTAGAATTTAGTATATAGCTGTAATGTTAATATAGGTACTGTATTTTTAGCTGAGTTTTATTTAACATGGTGTTGAATAGAATCAGAATGACCCTTTTTACAAATACAACTACATAATTGTGCATACAGGTTATGTTTGCGTATAATTTCTGGCTCTAGATTATCTAAATTTCATTATTGAGAAAGGTGTGAACATTTAGCTATTCAGCAAATTGCAATGGTAAGTGAGGATAATGTGTCTGCTCCACATCATGCCATGCATGCTCATCTCAAAGTAGGTCAAAATTTGTATTTGATTTGAACTTTTATATAGCTTATATAACCAGACTAGCATAACAAGTACAGCAAACCCTGGTACTAAAGTAATTACAAAAGAAATAATAAAATTTATAATATTTAAAAGATAAATGACTGATAACACCTCATCAATAATACAGTAACATCAGAATGTAACAACATATAAACAAAACAAGACAGTTTATTAAATGCTTTATCTAATTTTAAATACAAGTTAAGAAGGCATGAATACTGTAAACAGTCCATACTCTTTAAGTTTTTTTAATTGCACGGATGATACCTCAAAAACTAGTTTAAATTAGCATGGAAAATGGCTTGGGAAAAAGGTGTGCAGAAACATAATTATCAAAATCTGTGCGGAGGATGTATTCCCAGCGCTGTATACATTGTTGTAAGGGATTTTTTTTGTATCACAGAAGTACAGTAGTTGAACTGATGTTCATATCATTAGTGATGATGGCATTGCAATTTTTGTTATTAGTAAGCCATGAAATGCATCAGTTGAAAAGGGCAAATTATAGCCTAGTTGTAAGAGGCACTCGGCTATATTGACCACTTGGGTAGCACTGCTTAATGAAGGGATGTCTCATGGTGTTATGACGTAAAGTGACGTATAATTCTACAGAGAATCAAGGAACTAAATAATCAGTTTTACTAGATGGATCACCCTTGTTAATTGTGGCGTAAACAACAACTTAATCATCGCATTTACGATATACGTCACAGGCCATCTACAGTTGATGTCACTGAACAATCAACGGAAACTATTCAAATATTGAGCGTCAGAAATGATTAATTGTTAAACATTACCTCAGAATTTGATTACTAATCAAAGCAAAGTGATCCTTCAAATACTGTATGTGCTAAAGTAAAACTCAAAGATTTGACAATATGCAGTTGCTGTCAAGATTAATGACCCAAACTGTTATTTAAAAAAAAAATGTATTTAACGAGAGAAAGCTTTTACAGAAAGTCAATTCCTTAGGCTGGTGTAACAGGTGTACTGTTGTTAAAATAAGATTGTAAATAGCCTCACATTTATTTAACATTAAAATAGAAGTATGGAAATATAAATTCAAATGTTTAGGAAGTATTATTTATTTATAAGTATTATATTATAAATATTTAAAAATTGATCTTATCCACTTTATAATTTGTTTATTTTCATGAGGTCTGGAATTAGACTAAGAGCACTTAACTGTAGTGCTAAGCGAAATAGATTTTAATACTTGTTGTGGCAAATGCTATGTCTCTACAATGAAGGTGTTGTTGTATTAATAATGGTAACAACAGTATAGGATAGTGGTATTAATTATTTTATTATAATAATTCTGTAGCTGTTTCTTGGCCTTGTGATGTTTATTGAGGTTGTGAATTTTATATTTTTAAATTATTTTACTGTATATTGTAGCTCATTGTATGTCAATGGAAGAGGAATTTCCTTGTTTTATTTTGTGAGGACAATAAAAGTTATTAATCTTTATCTTACCTTTAATAATATATATTTATGTTAGAATTTCATCAATGTATTTGAATTGTTTTGAAGGAGGGCCTCTTCAAGTCAGCATTGCTGTTAGAGCACCCTCTCAAAATATTACTGAATAAATAAGTTTAAGAATTTTAAAGGAAGAGTGAATACTGTACATAAAGAGAGTTTATTGATAATAAGCATGACTTTTGTCTGAAGTCATACAATATCATTTATCATGTCTTTTGTTCCCCAAGCCAAGTTGAAATTTGAAATCATGGTGATCTATCACAGGATTTTTTTTTTAATTTAAAGCACTAGATCTATATACATTAATTGTTAATGGCAGGATATAAAAATGTTTTGCAGTATTAGAATAGTGACATGGTTATTTGGTATTTTATAGTACACTGAATGTCAAATAGAGAAATGTTGTCAGTCTGTTACCCACAAGGACAACAAGCCTAATTATTAAATCTCAAATTTATTATTTGCAAGAACAGTAGAATTCCTTGTCGTCGTAGTGACCATCACCATATTTTCCCAAGTGTGTGAGTCGGTATCTAATCTTTGGACTCCTGCTCTTCCATCAAATCAGTTGTGTAAACTCTGTACCACAATTGCCAATCTGATGGCAACAAAATGATTTCAAATTTCAAAATACTTAAAAATCATTACATACTGTGTTGGATGTAGATCCATAATATTGTAAACAGCTTGACAAAGCTGGGGGCAGGGCTGGAAATAGTGTGCAACTACTTGACAAGCAGTCTAAGGTTATCACACATAAAAAGATATTGATTACTTTTTAGTTTGTTTATATTTTGCTTTTTGCGCTGTAATAGTTGAACTATGTACAGATAACATTTTGTGCTGGAGGTATTTTATGAAGGAAATGAATTTCGTAATCTACCAAAGGCACAGTATGCACTAACTTATTATTTATCCTGTGACTTTATAGTTCTGGGTTTAACTGAGCCAATACTTCCTTTTAAATACTCGATATTGAAATCCAATGCAATAAAAATTGTTGATTTTTTATAGTAAGGGCTTTAGTGGTGTACAACAAAGAGGCTTGAGGCCCTTGGTTAAGGCTTCTGTTGACATTACTACCCTGGGAAAGATGTGCCACCTGCATTAGTGTTTTGAGGGCATAATTTGATGTGTTTATTTGGTTGATTAGGTGCAAAAAGAAATTTGCACTGAATGAATATGACTATCCTGTGGCACCTCCCCCCCCCCCCTTTAGCCAGTGAGCACTCGTAGCTGTTGTGCCATTGAGTGGGGTTACGCTGTTATAATTGTATAATGACTCTAGCTGTAGCTTCTCCAAGTAGCAGAATCTTTTATCTTCCAGCCTTTCATTGATTATTTTGTTTTATTGTTTCATGTTTGTAGATTCTCCCTGCCCTCTATAATAGCCAGCCCAGGCTCCACCTAAATTTTTCAAAAAACATGGAAATTATAATCAAATTTTAGGTCTGAGAGTGCATTTTCAGCCATCTAGAGGTGTCATAATCATAAATTTTCTTACCTCGGCCCCAACAATAGTGGACCCGAGGTGGTCTAGACTCCCTAGCTGTGAAACTCCCGGCCCGGGCCCTCTCTATTTCAAATTCCTATATCCGCCACTGTGAGTGTTATCAGCATTGTCAGCATCGTTATCATAGTCATCTTCATCATAATCATTGGCTATATCAAGTATTTTTCAGTTTTCTATTCATCTGGTTGTCTTCGTTAAGTAGGATTTTACCACTGCGCAGGCAGGCGTGGTTTAACGAAGAACAACTGGTTGAATACGGCCTTTGTTATTAATAGACTTAAAATGAAATGCTGGTTTATAAATTATGGAGCTGGTGACCTGGATTAATAACTCTTGTGGCACATGAGACGTACAGTAATGTTTCTTTAAAATAATAAAATCCATTTTAACCTTCCTAGGTAAGCATGTATGGTTTACAGTTAATTCTGTTGTAGCTCATTATGGCATAATATATTCCTACAAAGTTCCCCTTTTTAAAAATGGAATGGACCATGTATACAGTTCCAACCCTATTTTCTCCAATAATGTAAAAAAAAAATATTATCAAATTCCTTGAATTTCACATTTTCATACATCACACGTTTGAAACATAATACTGTAACCATCTCTACATAAAATCATGTTGAGTGAACATTTAGCCGAGTTTGCAAATTTAATGTATCCGATATTATCCTGATGATGATAATTATCTCTAAGAATTATCCCAGTTGTAGGCACTTAGGATTAAGAAGTAACAACTGGTAACAGTTTTATTCTCTAGAAATTATTTGTTTTGATAGTAAGAAGTTTCGGCATAGTCATAATATTATGAATAATTACTATTTTATCTCTTTTTGAGGAAGCTCTGTATTACTAGGATGAAATCAACAAAAAATATCAAAAATCTAAATCAATATTGTACCATGGTCCAGATCCCAACATTTGTCTTTATATTGTAGCTCATCTTCCCATGATTAACCAGTCATTGATTAAACATACATCCCTGGGCAGCATTCCATGCAGTATGTTACAACTATTACAGTATTGCATTTGACATTTAAACCCATAGAGTAGGTACCCTCTAAATTTTAGTGCCCACACTAGAAAAAGTCAACATGGATTTTAATTAAAATTTTCTTTTCTCAAGGACACAAACAAGGCTCGAACCCCTGATTTTTACACTAGAAACCCAATGCTTTACTGCTATGACAACTTGCTTCCATACATTTCTGCTTGTCATAGGTATAAATTGAAGTATTAAAAAAAAATATTTAAATATTGAGAAACAGTTAATTTTTCTAAGCAAAATTAAGTACTAATAATATAAGTAGTATACAGTAGTTAATGCTTAATTGAAGGTCTTATTTTTCAACTGTGGTCTGAAGCTGATGGTGATACCCAGTATTAAGTACTCTTGTTTGACCTATGATCTTTCTTAAACAATACCATGGTCATGGTCTACTAAATGGTGAGAAGTATATCGATATGTTAAAGTCGGCTAAGGTTTCAGTACATTTAGAATTAGTTTGTATTGATCTTGAAAATATACTATTTTCACAAAGACTGATATATCATTTTCTGTAATGTTAATTATTATAATGTTTGCGCATCACCAGTTGAACAACCGTATTTAGACAAAGCTGATATATCATATTCATACTTCTATGCTAGGAAATATTGGTAGCTCTCGATTACCAGTTGGTTATGCCTATCCAAATCTGCGCTTGCTGAGTATACTATGAGTATACTGCATAGAAGGCTCTAACTTAGCTTGTGAGTGTTACTTTAAGCTGTGCTGTCTAGATTGGTGTTTTCATGGAGATATTTTATGAGATATTTTGAATGTAACTTCACTAATAATTTTTAAAAGAGCAATCTGATTGTAATTCATGATGTTTACTGTATCCCAACAGGCTATTGGTTTGTCAGCCAGTGGAAATCGTTAGACTGTGGGCCAGTGGACTGGTGGCTTTTTGAACTGTGGGCCGTCGGACTTGGGGCTTGTCGAGCTGTGGGCGAATAGGCTAGTGGCTTGTTGCGCTGTGGGCAAATAGACTAGTGGCTTGTTGAGCTGTAGGCGAATAGACTAGTGGCTTGCCGAGCTGTGGGCGAATAGGCTAGTGGCTTGTCGCGCTGTGGGCGTATAGACTAGTGGTTTGTCCAGCTGTGGGCGAATAGGCTAGTGGCTTGTACAGCTGTGGACGAATAGGCTAGTGGCTTGTCCAGCTGTGAGCAAATAGGCTAGTGGCTTGTCGAGCTGTGGCGAATAGGCTAGTGGCAAATAGGCTAGTGGCTTGTGGAGCTGTGGGTGAATAGGCTAGTGGCTTGTCGAGCTGTGGGCAAATAGGCTAGTGGCTTGTCCAGCTGTGGGCAAATAGGTTAGTGGCTTGTCGAGCTGTGGCGAATAGGCTAGTGGCTTGTCGAGCTGTGGCGAATAGGCTAGTGGCAAATAGGCTAGTGGCTTGTGGAGCTGTGGGTGAATAGGCTAGTGGCTTGTCGAGCTGTGGCGAATAGGCTAGTGGCTTGTCGAGCTGTGGCGAATAGGCTAGTGGCTTGTCGAGCTGTGGCGAATAGGCTAGTGGCTTGTCGAGCTGTGGCGAATAGGCTAGTGGCTTGTCGAGCTGTGGCGAATAGGCTAGTGGCTTGTCGAGCTGTGGCGAATAGGCTAGTGGCTTGTCGAGCTGTGGCGAATAGGCTAGTGGCATGTCGAGCTGTGGCGAATAGGCTAGTGGCTTGTCGAGCTGTGGGCGAGTAGGCTAGTGGCTTGTTGGGCTGTGGGCAAGTAGACTAGTGGCTTGTTGAGCTGTGGCGAATAGGCTAGTGGCTTATCGAGCTGTGGCAAATAGGCTAGTGGCTTGTTGAGCTGTGGGCAAATAGGCTAGTGGCTTGTTGAGCTGTGGGCAAATATATTAGTGGCTTGTTGAGGGCAAATAGACTAGTGGCTTGTTGAGCTATGGTCGAATAGACTAGTAACTTTTTTAGCTGTGGTAGAATAGACTAGTGGCTTGTTTTGTGGCCATTGGCCCATCATTCTGCTGTGGGTAAATAAACTCTGGCTTATTGACCTGTGTCAACCTACTATGGTCCAATAGACTATCATTGATCTGTGGGCCATTGGCCTATCATACTGCTGTGGATGTATACTGTAGGCTAGTGGCCTGTGAGCGATAAACTGGTGGCTAGTTGATATGTGGGCCAATGGACCAGAGACAAGTTAACAAACAGGTTGGCCATAGGCCTGTTGACCTGATGTGAGCCAATAGACTGGTAGTTGGTTGACAAGAGAGTTACTAACCTGTCGACCTGCTATTTTCCAATGGGTTTGTGGCTTCTTGACATGTTGACCTGTTGTGCGCTAAAAAAAACCAATGGAACTTGTCACAATCCTTTTGATTGATTAAAGCATTAGTGATTAATTGTATAAATTAAACTTCATTGGGTAAAAATTAATTATTACGGAAAGGTTACTATCACTAGATGTGAAATACAGTAACATCATATTGTACAAGACAACAGGAAAAGTTATAATTATAGTAGTAGAAGAAAGTTGATGAGACCTATTGAATTTTATCAGAGCTACCTAATTTGAGTATCGATAAGGTTATTACTTTCATCAGGTTTTTTTTTTTAACTTTAAGATTTGTATCCACTGTGTAACTACCCTAAGATTTCATTGCCTGACAAATATTTTCCTTCCTCAGAATAATAATGAGAGCTAATATGGACATGCCGTGCATGGAGCTGGCCCTTGAGGGGGAACGACTCTGCAAGATGGGATGTTGCCGGGAAGGGGTAGAGTATTTTGAGGCTGCTGTCAAAGTGGGAACAGATGATTTGAAGACGCTAAGTGCAATCTACAGCCAACTGGGAAATGCTTACTTCTACTTGCAAGAATACGGAAAAGCACTCGAGTACCATCGTCATGATCTGACGTTAGCCAGGTACTGTACCGCTAGCCTATTGTTTTTAACGTACAGAATTCTGAGACCCTTCTAAAACTAATCTAAATTTATTCAGTTACTGTACTAATCAATGCCTATTCAACATCAGGGTGAGTTTATGCACAGTGTTTGTATGTAAAAAAGTGCTCTAGTGATAGCAATATTTTATGTATTAATTCTATGATTGCTAATGTTTTAATTCGAGACCACCTTCTTGGACCCTCTATTTGGTCACCAAATAGAGGGTTAAACTTACCTCTGTGTTAAAAGGTTTGTTAAGAAGAATTGTTAGTACTTGAAGAATCTCAGAATTGGAGGGGTGTTAAATTCGATTAATTCAAACATCTGTATGTTTTTATTTGTTTTCATGATTATTTTTTATAAAACCTTCTCTGTGTCTTTGAAAATAATTCATTATACAACATATCCATTTTTTTTTTCCATAGCTTGGATTCAGATCAAGTGTTATGTATCTATTTCATTAATGTTTTTTCCTTTCATATTTTAATTAATTAAGTTACCTGTGCTCAAAATTGAAGATCAAAAATCGCATCTAGATCAAAAAAAGGTTTCTATTTATGTATTTAGGCATGACATTTGATAATGAATTACACAGAGAGGAAGCCTATGCTTGTTGCCAAAGGTCATATATGAATTTAATCATTTTCATGTTGATGAGGATCTAATATTCCTCACATACAATAATATGTGATTTTGTATAGTTCTCTTCAAAAACTGCTTGGAAAGTCAAAATTTTTACTAAAATAGCCTATATCAGAAACTAAATTTAACGTACGTCGTCAAACCAAGGAAATTTGTTGTTTGTAAAACAGATTTGTTCGTACAATAATTATTTTCAATAGGCATACGATGTGTGCTTGTCTTTCTTGCCTAGCTAGGCCTAGTCGTTTCATAGACTAGGTAGGAAGGAACAACACTAGCCAACCAAGGCCTAAAATACATCGCCCAATTGAAGCCATCTGGGCTTGGTTCTTAAAGGCATATTCTCCAACGATAATGAAACAAGATTAAATAATATTTTTTGATTATGTAGTAAATGATGTAAAATGTATTAAAAACAAATTGGCAAGCTGGCATTGACCAGAGCGGGTAAATTTCCAACTTGTAATTAAATATTTGTTTTTTTGGTTTTTTTTTTATTAAAATTATGTTTTATATTTATTTTTACACCTTTAATCTTTGTTGTTCCTTTGTGATACTCTACATGCTCTTAGCCATGACCCATGTTTTATGCTACATTTTTTTTATAGTATTGAATAAAGAATGATTATTTTTCTATAGTACAACCATACAGTATGTTGTATATTGCAGTGCCCATTTTGAGTAGCATTGCTTTTCTACCTTCTTGAAAGTATACAACTCCTTTCAATCTAAATATAAGTGATTGATCACTTAAAAAACATTTGATCTTTAATTATGGAAATGTACTGATGTATTGTACAATCATCATCCATGGACTGTAATGAACTACTATGATTAGCAAAAACCAAGCTCGACCAAGGAAATGTTAAAAGCTTCTTATTGTGGATAAGCAAGGGTACTAATCAAGTTGAGGTGAACTCTAATTTCTAAAATAAAACCATATATTTATTTTTTTAAATTAAAAGCCTAGTGCGCCCTTGGCATTTTCAGTACTATTTGATTTGACATAAAGACTCCGGTTGAAACCCAGTTGGCGTCGGGTTTTAATTAGAATCAGATCACTTTGCTCCTTGAATAACCCAGCTTGTGAGAGTTAGGTGGGATTAGGGACAATGTACATCCAGGTACTGGTGTGGTACTGTAACTGCTGTGAGTCCCCAAAGGCCATGCAAAATTTCCAATTTCAAATATTTGGAATTGGACAAAAAGAAGAATATTTAATCTTTTTGCATCATAGATGGCAGGAACAAAGCCGTTTGCATCAGCAACTTTAAAGTATCAATTTTTCTGTGGCTTTGGGGAAAGCTGCATGGTGTGATGGTAAAAAAAAACTTGGGGCTTTCAGACAGGAGGTAGTGAGTTTGAGACAATGATATTCAGCTCAGGTTGCCTCTCTTCACCCAGGAGTATTAATGGGTGCCTGGTCATTAATTTGTATAACATAGCCAAATTTTTTCTTCTCAGGAATCTACTGTAGCTTTAATCATATTTCTAAAATTGTTGAAAAAAATATATATACCTTGTTTTGGTAAGATAATACAAATTTAATGTGAAATCATGTGTACCCTTCCAACTTTTTTCCCTTCACGGTGCTGTGTTGTTGGCACTCTGATGAGCTTATACGAAGGATAGGGGAAATAGTAACAATCTCACTTTGATATCACATTGTGCAAGGCCTGTGATTTTACATTACAACTCAAATCAATACCTTAATCTTCAATATAGTCCTAAAAGCTACATTAATCTTACTTCTGAAAATAAGTATGGTTGGTCGTTGACTTCTAGAAGATCTCTCTTTGTAGCTGTCTTGCGTTGAGGAATGAACCTGCTTTGAACCTGGGGTGGTATGACCATCTTGAAACTACAAGATTTCCTTCAGTCTGTTCTATTACTGTTTTTACGTAGACACTATATCCCAAGCACTCTTTGGTGCATTAAAATCTCATATATAAATCTCAAGTAATGCAGTATCTTGTGTTGTAATCTAAATTACAACAATAAACAGATAAAACAGAACATCATTTTACGTTCTGTACCCATTTGTCTCATAAACCGCAGGCTGACTGAAGGTTGGATAATAAAAATATTGATATCTTATGGAGTCTCTTTATAAGGACATGAAACATGACAGGCATTTTCTATAGTTTTTGAGTAGGACTTTTTGACGTTCACACTATAACCACAACTCAGGAGATTTTAACCCGGGTATTAGAAAATCCCGGGTTACAGTACGTCCGGAATTTTGCTTGCAGTATAAAAGGGGTATCATATGGTGGGGGGGGGGAGGGGAAGGGAACCCAAAATTACCCCATTTTTAAGAGAACTACAGTATGTCTCTACTGTTGTAGCTTCATGTATATAGCTCACTGATGACCCAATACACTGTACGTTTGACATTTTTTAGTGACTTCCATTTCTCAACGAACATTAAAAATGACAGTAGAATGTACTGTCAATTTATAGCTGCCTGATCTTGTCAATCACAGGCTGTTGTTATAGTGCACTGTGGTTTAATGCATACAATGGATTAATGCTTCAGCCCAGTAGAAAATCTAATTGCATTCTCAACTTAACTTTTGCTAATTGCCGGTGCCAACTGCCAATTAGGAATACTTTATTTGTTTACATCTGGTAGAATGTTGCTGGTGAATTTCCCTTTTTTATTGTGGTGATAATTTAATGAGTTTATCTTGACAAAATATATTTCCTGTCTATTGTGCTATGGAGAAGTAATTTTAGTTCAGTTTCCTGTTATGTTGAACATACTGTACATAAAATTGGTGCACTCTAACTATTAAAACCCTTTTCTTTTTTTTAGCATACTAATTCTAGTAAAGTGTACATACATTTCGCTGATTCTTTTACTGTATGTCATGGATCTGAAGTGCAACTTCTGTTTTTTGGGAATTAATTGATAACATTTATTTATAGCGCCAAATACAGATGTTTGCTCATACTGTAAGTGCATGGGAATATTGTAGAGTGATGAACATTGCACTGAATACTTCTGTTTTGTGGGAATCAATTGATAACATTTATTTATAGCGCCAAATACAGATGTTTGCTCATAAGTGCATGGGAATATTGTAGAGTGATGAACATTGCACTGAGTAAAATCATACTGGTCTAAAATTTGTTTGAAATTTTACATCAAGTTTTCTGCCTGAATCTGGGACTCATAGATAAAAATACTGATACTTGTATTGCCAAATTATTTAATCTTCATCCGTTATTTCTCCTTAACTAAGAATATAAGGGATGAAGATATAATAACTTCATAATGCAAATTGTTTTTGAGTGTCAAAAATACTGTAAGTTATTGAAGTTAATCCATTGTGAACTAATACTGTTAATATACTAATACTGTTGAAAAATAATATATTTTAATATATATTTGGTCTATTTTGTGTCTCTACTGTCCTCCTTCACAGCACAATTGGTGATAGACTCGGAGAAGCCAAGGCTAGAGGTAACCTTGGCAACACACTGAAGGTTCTTGGGAAATTTGATGAAGCTGTGATGTGTTGCCAAGGGCACCTTGACATCTCCAGGGAATTAGGTGATAAGGTAACTATTTATAGTTTTTTGTTAATCAAAAGAGAAAATGCTACTCATGCTTCATGCTGCTCTTGGCAAATGTTCTATTTGCTTTCAAGAACACCGGAGATGTCACTTTCTACTTTATCTGTCACTTTCTACTTTATCTACCATCATCAACAATTTTCCCATTTTTATCCAATTCTAAATATTTGAAGTAGGAAATTTTGGGTTAGAACTCGCGGCAGTTGCGGCAGAGCCCTAGTATCCGGATCGGGAGCTAACCCTTAGCACCTGCGTGAGAACGCCCGATTGGTTAGCGCTAACCATTAGCAGTATCCGGATACCACTAACGGTTAGCAAGCGCTATAGGTTAGCAAGTTCAGCGCGTTTTTATCATCAACCAATCACACGTACGCGTTTACAATTTCCAGTTTCTTATTGGCCAGTGATTCGATAGTCATATTTTTGGTATCCGGATCGGGATTTTCTCGTATGGATGCACGGCAGCTAACGGTTAGCAGGATCCAGATCCTGCTAACCGTTAGCTGCCGTGTGAGAACATAGCCATAATTGATACATTCTTATCCTTTATAACTCACATGCGAAGGTTATTCGAGGAGCAGTGAGATGCAACTTTAATTTAAAAACCAGACACTGCCGGGTAACAACCGGAGTCCACAGCACAAGAAGCAGCAACATTACCTCTAAGCCAAATGCTCTGCTTCTACTTTTGAGGTCCAAATGTCCTATCCTTTTGCAACCTTTGTGGACTCAACCTACTTTCTACACTACAGGATGATATCATAAACATGTGACCTATCATATTTAAGATATCATTATAAATATGTCCTCTTTCATCTTGGCTCAATGTATACAACATTTTCAGACCTTTTTGTATAGTAAACTCACATACATATCAGTATATCTGGGGTAAGGATCATGTTCAGGATAGTGATTTTTCTGATTTTTTTTTCCGTTACAGATGGGTGAGGCTAGAGCATTGTACAACCTTGGGAATGTATTCCATGCAAAAGGCAAGCATTCTAATGGAAGCGGACACCAAGATCCTGGAGATTTCCCGCGGGATGTCAAACAGAGCCTTCTCACAGCTATCGACTACTATGAGTATGCCTTCTAGATTTCATTTACACAATATTCAATACAATTTTAAAGTACTGCATATGCTGGCACCCTTTTTTGTACTGAATACTTGAAATGTGTGGGTATTAAATAATATCTAATATTTTTATGAAGGATAAAACTCAGAGTAAATAGCACCATGTTTTTAAATCTGTTCCTGGTAAAACAATGAACATATAAAATATCACAACAATATTATAATGAATTGTTTATGGAGTAAACAAGTGAATGGGGGAAAAACTTACATGGGGAGTGGAATAGTGGATTGGAGTATTTCAGTGTGAATCGCACCAAGGATAGCCCACTAAATCTGAAAACATGTTTCTAGTGGGGTCTTTCAGGTGGTGAATTGGCCAGTACACCGCGAGACAATCGCCTACTCATTTACGAAGAATGTACTGCGTTCTTGAACGTGCACATGGGCCATGTTTCACACAGGACCAACAGCCTAAACGTCTCATCCGAAAGATGGTGCGCTATCATAACTTGTATTTCAGCCCTCCAGCTGAAACACAAGGAGAGCAATGATTGAGGCCTACAGCCATTGAACCGGGGACCTAGAGATCTCCACGGTCAGCGCACACACGGTGGCTACCACCAATTTAGCCGACTGAGCTAAGCTGCAATAGAAAATAACAGGAACATATAAAATACTGAGGAGAGGAGTAAACATTTTATATTGAATCTGGGTCACTTTTTTTAATGCGGTTCAGTATTTGATTTTGCCAACAAACCAAACTAATACAAGGATTCATTTGTTATTATCCTGTAATATTATGCCTGTGCGCTAATATAGATCATTGTTCATTTTTTTGTTATGATCGCAACAGTAGCCGGAGTATTGAAGTTTAATACACAACAGCAAACCAAATTTATAAGGATACACTCTACATTTGGTACTGTAGTGTAATATTAGTCTCGCGCTGATATAGATCAATCTTTCATTTTTTTTATTATGATTGCATATTAGGGTAACCAGAGTATTGAAGTGTCATACACATCTGCATTGACATAATTGTCTTGTAAGATAATGAATATATATTTCCCTAATCTTCACATTAATGAACACGGATTATATTTCCAAAAATATTAATATCTGCTGACGATAAAACTAATTTACTGTTGGCCAAGTTTTTATGAGTCACATTATCTCTCTTCTTCTTCTTATTACAAAACATAAAGTTTCCAGTGTTCTGTAATTAATCTGCATACTCAAAAGTGACTCTTTATTACTTGTAATTCAACTATTCTGACGTCTGCAATTGTGTTCCATCAAAACAGGCCATCTACGCAGTGTTCGCTTGCTGTTTCTGACAAAATTGAGAATGAATTAATGAATAAATATTATGTCCAAGTAATTTTATCCTGACTACTGTACCTGGTCCAATAGATTTCATCCGGTTTATTGATAGGAATGATATTTAAATTTTGAAAGATTCAGAAATGATTAAACTCAAATTTACCCTTGTCTTGTCAATTATGAATTTTTTTGGGATGAATGTATTGTATACTTTGTATGTTTCACTCACAAAGATGATTATCATATTCATAGATCAAATCAATTTTGGGTTCATTATGTGGATCAAGAATGTGGTTATGATTTATCCATATTGGGATCATCAGATGTGATGATGATGGTCATAGATGACATCCATCTTGTGATTTTTAAAATCACATACACACAGGACTCAATTTTGATTATTCCTAGCTCTCGAGTTGAGTTGGGAAAGCAGGATTTTTTACGGCTTGTTACTAACCTCAGAGACTTAATTAGAAATTAATAAAATTTATCTTTAGACAGGCTGTGATTTTCCATACGCAAGCTGTGCTATACCCTGTTGGTTTGTGGGAGGCATACGCTTTTTTGTATGATTTTCAGACACAATTGCAGCATGTGAGAGGCCCAATGTTGTGACAAGACATTATATCAATAACGATTACTTTCACTTGTGGCAGTGCAGTAACTTGTCAAAAAATTGCAACATGCAAGACTAGTCTGATGCTGGGTATAGGCCAATATCAATTTTCTATGTGTTTCTGTCCCCTTGAAAAGTGGTTTCGAAAACTTCCTAATGAAATCCCGGATCCCCATTTTTCTGCTTTCCTATTTGCCATGAGAATATGGCAGCTATTTGCTGAGGAGGTCTGTCTGTTCACATTACAAATCCTGGCCATTTTCATTTGTCTACTTAGATCCTGATCTGTCTTCATTTAACACCAAATCATATAATACTACTTAGTAATAAAATGACATACAACTGCATTGAAACTGACAAACCTACATTACTGCACAGGAATGCAAATTGGGAATAATTAGGCAAACTTACACATTGCATTCTCATCTAGGTGCAAAATGTCCGTGTGTTGCAACTTGGATATACATAAGCAAAGAGAATAAATATCAAAATTATAATTGACTTCCTGGATTGAAATATATGAACTACTGTATGTGTAGAATTGTTCAGCTTTTTATTAACAAGGTGCAAATCTCTTTATTATAAAAATTACAACAGATAACTTGTGTTTGAAATCTTTATTTTGTGCAAACACATTGAATATTAAATCTCATGGTAGGTTTTTACTTTAGGATAGGCCTAGGCCTGATTCTAGGTCTAATGGCAAACTATTCCTTCTCATATACCAGGGGTGGGTATAAAAATGGGCCAGAAGGCCAAACTGAGAGTTGCAATCAGATTTACAGTACAACTTTTGACAATTTCCAGTGTGCTTGCAAAAACCTTCTTACACTGCTTTAGGATATACTGTAAATTTGTCAATTCATTTCTGAATTGTTTTGGGATATTGTACAGTATGTCTAAAGAAATTGTTTTAAAATGATCCGAGTCGTGGCAGACGGAGGCTTGGCTTGTACAATGGCAGGTTTAATCTTCTTCCCCTGCTTTTGTCATCTCTGTTTCCAACTCAAATGTTTTAATTTATTTGTGAGTAGGCACTAGCTGCGGCATAATACAAATTATATCTATCTTAACTCGTTAGTTTCGAATAATGAATCCATAAAAATATTTATCGGTTTCTGTAGGGCATATAAATAGGATTCATTGTTCTTGGAACTTAATTTACAAAAATATAAAAAATATATATTCCATTCTCATAAAAAAAAATAATTTTATGGACAGACGCAATCCTTTGAATCCCTACTTTATCATTATTTTTATGACCTTGATTTTAGATAAGTATAGTATGTTTGTAATCAAACGGTTTCGTTTTCATTTGTAAAGAAAGCAATTAACTAGCTCCATGGCTAAATGTCTAATCTAGATTAAACTGGATGGTGTTTGTAATTAGATATTTATTCCAAACATAAAAGATAATTATATCTCACATATTGGCTACTCTTTAACACATAATTTATTATTTCCTAACTTTGCTTGCATGTTAAGCCTTGAAAGTTCCACGATTCGATATTTATTCTGATCGTAGACGACAATGCTGTACTTTATATCTTTCAAATTGACCAGTGTTTCAAATACAAATAACATCAAACTTTTTATGATAATCAAAGTCATCATAAATACATTCTTCCTTACTCAATTACCGTGGCTTCAACTGAAAATATATTCTGCTCCCTCAGCCTTGGTGATAGACAATTGATTCCCAAAAGATTAGTTTGAGCTTGAGTGACACCCTTACTGCTCTTTAAAGAATTGTTAAAAAGTTGGTTGTAATGATCATACCAACTGATCAGTCTTAGTTGGAACCTTCGATGCTCTCTGAAGCCTCATTAAGAGAATTCAGTTAGCTACGTTGAGCATTCCAAATGGTCTGTTTTGCTGGAAACCTTAGTACATTTTGTTGGCTCATTAAGAGATTTTAATTGGCTATGTTGAGCATTCCAAATGGTCAGTTTCGCTGGAACCCTCAATACTCTCTGAAGCCTCATTAACAGACTTCAATTAGCTATGTTGAGCATTCCAGACGGTCATTTTCACCAGAACCATTAATGCATACCAAGTAATCAGATTGGCTAATAATTCCTGATGTTCTGTGAAGCCTCATTAAGAAACTTGGTTACACTAATTGATTCAATTGGATCGTTCACCCTAGTTAAATATGTTTACAGTGTAAAATACAGTAATACCTTACATTTTATAGGATATTGCTTTGGTCTGGTTTCTACTACTGGCGAACCTTGCATATCAAATCACTGCAGTGGAGGAAAAAAAATTTTTTTTTTTAAATGAATAAAAATGTTTTGCCTACTGACACAGTGAAATGCCCAATAAGGCTATATTTCTTCCTCACAATTATATAAATATGCATTTATCAAGCTATTTATTTGACTCAAATTGGAACATCAATTTTTGTTTTGAGACTATGATAATTTAATTCAGTTTCTTGCCAATGTTTGTTTTAAGAATACCATCATAAATTTCATTAATAAAATACATCATGATAAAGAATAGATAACATAGAGATTAATAACTCTTGTGTTGGTCTTTCTTTGATCTTGTACATTTTATTCTTCTTCAGAGCAAACCTTAAACTTGTGAGGGAGCTTGGAGATCGTGCAGCCCAGGGGAGAGCTTGTGGTAACCTTGGTAATACCTACTACTTACTAGGAGATTTTGATGTTGCTATTAAGTACCATGAAGAGGTATAGAACAGCTCTAGCCACAGAAATGTGCTTGAGGGCGCTTTTTTACCATTATCCACAACTTAAGTCCTGTCCAGACTATCAAATTTTATTTGACAAAAACAGGTGACATGCCTATGTAAGTTCATGATGACATCACATCATGACCGTATCAGTGGTGGCGCCAGGACCTGCCCGACGGAGGGGATAAAGGCCCCGACGGGGGGCTAGTGGAGCGAATCGAGTGTCACTTGGCTGGGGGCCGCCTAGGGCCCCCGGTGGGGGTCCAGGGGGGAAGCCACGGATATTCGATGAATTATGGCGAATTTTTATTACTTATTTGATAGGCATCGAGTTACTATAACATGACTTCATGTAGGCTATGCTTTCTAATGTTGACATCAGCTTCCAAAACCGAAACATTTTGAATAAAGCAAGAAACAAAGAGTATGCAATGTAACCATCTAATTTATTTTCAAATCCTCATTCTTGAAAGTGAAATTCTATATTTTGGAAATTTGCATGAAATCTGTCAACCACGTTGTCATGGTCGAGGTTGCTTCACCTATCACTATGTATTCCAACCATCATGAGGCTATCTAAATGAGCATTTGTCATAACAGAACGCAAATTATTTTTAATTAGTCTCATTGAATTATTATTATTATTATTGTTATTGTGGTTTTTGTTGTGATGAAAAGTTAACACAAACAATATAGTGGCTAAACGAATATTACATGTAAATATTTTTTTTTATTTGTTCCCCGACAAAATTTATCTTCTTTCCCGACGGGGGGGGGGGGGTTATGCTTCCCCGACAGGGGGGGCTACAGCCCCCAGCCCCCCCTGGCACCACCACTGGACCGTATATAAACATATCATGACTATATATGGACATACAACAGTTCATTGTCGAAGAAAATTTGATAATCTGGACAGAGCCTTTAGTGATAGATGATATTTACCTACGATGTGTTCTCAGGGCAGATTCAGAGAAGTGCAGTGAGCTAGATTAAAGGTTTTTTTTTTTTGAATAAAAGATTTTATTCATTTTTTTATTGTCAGATTGTTAGAACACAGTCTGCAAGCATCAAAATATGATTTGATCTTACTCTGCATACTTGGATACAAAATAAATATATATTAATTATAAACTTTTAAAATTGTGAATAAGTACAGGTAAAAATTGAATAAAAAGGAAAGGGAGTCATAATAATCGGTTTAGCTTATAATTTTGTAAAATTCAACCCAGACTGTTACTGAAATCAGAATAATTCTGTATTCTTCTCTTCTTTTCAGCGATTATTTATTGCAAAAGAATTTGGCGATAAAGCAGCAGAAAGACGAGCATACAGTAACCTTGGTAATGCTCATGTTTTCAAAGGTGAATTTGAAACAGCTGCAGATTATTACAAGTAAGTGATTTGTGATGTCATCAATGATCGTCATTATGTTGCATCGTTACAAACAGCTTGTAATTTAAAGTGCACATGCCTGTTTAAAGGTCAAGGTTTATTG
>NW_022741166.1:302018-391831 GCF_011630105.1 Anneissia japonica
ATATATATATATGTATAGAAGGTCAATACTGAATGAATGAGGAAATTAATAAAACAATACTGTAAAGCTTTGTCCAAATTATCAAATTTCCTTCATGACAAAAATCTATAGTATGCCCATATATTATAGTCAGCATGTGCCTATATATGGTCATGATGTGATGTCGTCAAGACCATATTTAGGCATGTCACATGTTTTTGTCACAAAAAAATGATATTCTGGACAGGGGTTTACTGAGAAGGCACACACCAAGTTTGTTAAGTTGGTCTGATAGTACAACGATATATACAAAATTAATTCGAGCAATCATGCTACTATAGTATATTTCAAACTTTATTTGTTCAGGAATGTCTAGTCATGTGAATTCATTGTCTCTTCTAGCCAGAGAAATGTGGTTGGAATGGAAAGCCTAAGGGTTTTACTTACATAGACAAAATTCAGCTGTATTAAATGTTTTAAAAGCTTGTACTGTACATTAATACTGAGAAGAGCCTCAATTGATATTTGTAATCTTCTGGCTGTTATCAGGTTTCTCAATGTTATATACATGTCGGAGGATGTGATTAAATCAATTGATTTTGAGATGTCCCACCTGCCTATCAAAGGTTCTTATCCTCTGTCAAAGTAACAATGTTGTTTTCTTTTATCATTTATTTCTATTAATAATATCACTTATAAAATAATCTTGTAATAAGAATATGATATCATTTATAAAGTACTCTTGTACATGTACAATATACAACATTTCAAATCTGACCTAAAAGAATAATTTTAAATCATGTATGATATAGTACATTCTAATGATGCATTTTTCTGTAAATGTAAGCCAATCATAGAATGGCCAACACAGGATGTTTATATTTTCTCAATAATCAAATTTTATTTAACAAAAACATGTGGCATGCTTAATATAGTCACGATGACATCACATCATGACCACATATATAGGTACATCATGACCATATATAGGCACATCATAACTATATATGGGCATACAAGAGGTTTTTTTTAATTTGATAGTCTGGATAGAGCTTAAGGATGTCCACATTTTATCCGTATGAACACAGATGAATGAACTCAGACCAAACATAATTATTTTGTCTCATGGCAGGTTGAGAACATCTTAACATTACTTTATTCATTAATTCGGGCTCACCTCCAATGTCTCGTGGGACTGCGACTTTAATTAAACAAGCTGTGTAAATAGCGGTTGCCAGCATTCAACTCATTGGTTGTTATCGTTTGTCGTGTCTGAAAACATAGCTTTAAATACCTTGCATTAAAATCCATATTGATTTCACACTCTTTGTTATCTTAAGGGAGTTGAATGTTAGGGATCAAATATACCTTGATAAGTTACATTATGGGTTTTTTCAAATCTTGTGTTTGATTTTAATGTATTTTTAGGCATAAGACAGTGTTTGTGTCAGTGTATATTAAAACCAGTCTCTCAGAGGAAAAAAATGTTTTGATATGTTGTACAACTGATTTCACAAAAACCATATTTGATGAAAAGCTTGGGAGCAGCTGTTAATGAGAAACAGATTTTTTAATCTTTAAAATACTGGGGGGAAAGTGGGAAAAAATGGTGGTTACACCCCTTTTCCCCCAGTTTTTAAATACTGTATTCAAATTCTAATTAAGCACTCCAAAGTTCTTCATCAAATATGCTTTTTGTGTCTTGTTGTAGAACATATCAAAACATATCCTCTGGAGCCTAGCTTTAACCACAATTTGATTTAATTGGCAAAATTTGTGTGTGTACTGTTTTAACTCTTAAATTTAATAAAGCTTTTTGTCCATCTTATTTTTAATTTTGCAGGCGAACATTACTGATTGCAAGAGGGCTTGCGGACCAGGCTATAGAGGCCCAGGCCTGCTACAGTCTTGGTAACACATTCACGTTGTTGAGAGACTTCGAGCAGGCAGTTGAGTACCACATGAGGCATCTGCATATCGCTCAACATGTAAATGACAGGTACAATGATAGCTATCTGGCTAACTTATGTCAAACAAATGGCTTCTGAAATTCCCTTTTCAAATTTTAACTAATGATCTCCATCTTTGATTTGTTGTTCTTTTCTTGCTGATTTATGATGGAATTTTAACATCTTTTATTTTTTCCAATTTTTCAATTCCAACTAATCGTAAAAATGATTCTATTTACTTATTTATATTTAGAGCTAAAAAATCTAAAAATCCCTTGAAATAACCCATTTAGTATATATCATCATTATCATCGTTATCTTTGCATCATCCTGCAATCAAGATCACATTATCATCATCTTGATTGGATTTATTTAGTGTGAAGAAATACACCACAGATAAGCAACAGAAATCTTAAACTTTTTTCAATGGGGTCCTTCTGGTAGTAATATTTTAAGAGTGTACTGCTTTCTCTAACTTGCAC
Organism: Anneissia japonica; assembly: GCF_011630105.1. Taxonomy (NCBI): domain Eukaryota; kingdom Metazoa; phylum Echinodermata; class Crinoidea; order Comatulida; family Comatulidae; genus Anneissia; species Anneissia japonica. The sequence continues at coordinate 304,429 of NW_022741166.1, forward strand.
ATAAACCATATTGCACAAGAAACCAACAGCTTAAATGTCTCATTTGAAAGAAAGTGCCCTCTTGAAACTTGTGTTTCAACACAGCTCAAACACAATTACAGCAGCGGAAGAAATTGAACTCTGACCTAGGCGATGTAAAGATATCCACGGTCTTATCCAGATCAACATCATCGATCATCATATAATTATAATCTTGATAATAATAACATCATCGTCATTATCTAATTATATAATCTACATCAATAATATGATTATAGTCACATTTATGCAAACAGCATTGTTGTCATCATCATCATTGTCAAAATCGTCTTTATCATTATAGTTGCCACCATCTTCATTATCATCATCATCATCATCATCATCATCAGTTTTAGTCTAGTATTTGGAATATCATCATTGGTTCCAAGTTGGAAGAAATCCCTTCGGGAGATCTGGTTAAGTGAGCTTTCTTAACACACTTAGGCTATGTTCTCACACGGCAGCTAACGGTTAGCAGGATCCGGATCCTGCTAACCGTTAGCTGCCGTGCGTCCATGCGAGAAAATCCCAATCCGGATACCAACAATATGACGATCGAATCACTGGCCAATAAGAAACTGGAAATGGTAAACGCGTATGTGTGATTGGTTGATGATAGAAACGCCCTTAACTTGCTAACCGATAGCGCTTGCTAACCGTTAGCGCATCCGGATACCCCTAACCGATCGGGCGTGCTAACGGTTAGCTCCCGATCCGGATACTAGGGCTCTCGTGAGAACCAGGCTTCAATTATATTTTGCTGCGCATGTGATAATACCCACAGGGGTTTAGCCAGAAAAACTAAATAGGCCGTCCAAAATGGAAGCCAGTGGGCATGGCCCTCAGCCGATGGGTGGGCCACTCAGGCCATGCCCCTCCCAAACGTTTTTTTAAAAAATTGAAAATTAAGATCTTTAGAGAGCATTAAAAGGTGTTTAAATGTTGGAATTTTATCTTCAAAGGAATGGTGTTGAATTAGCTATCACAAAGATATTTCAGTTATAGACATAAATTGCCATCCATTTTCCAGCGGGGTATAAATGTTTTTAACACGATGCGGGTTGTGTAAGTGAACTTTTCACTGGGTAGGCAATGGTTAAGCCTTACATTTTTGGGAATCCCCACCGAATATTGGTATGAAAACAACGTACATTCAATCAATAATGGTTGATTTTATCAAACATAAATATGATTTAGCTTTAGTTTAATGTAACATTCGATAGATTTGAAGAATATAAAGAATTTGGTAGACAAGGCTGATTAGGCCAAGCTGTAACAGTAAAAGTGGCCGTCCTAAATAATTGTTGGCCATCCAAAAGACAGCCGGACGGCTTGCAGGCTAAGCCTATGGATACCCATCAGCACTGACTTCAGTGGGACAATTGATAATATATAGTAAAAACATACAAATAATATGAATTTGTGGGTTATTATTTTCTGAGAGATTCTTGATTCCCTGAGGGAGGCTCTCCATATTTCCGGGAGACTCCAACGATTTCCAGGAGACTTGGGACCCCTGTATTATTTCATTATGGTGGTGCACTTGGAATTTTTTCATTCAAGGGTGTCAAGAAAAATGTTGGTAGGCTGTCCTTGTAAATGAGTTCATTATGGGATTGTTCCCAGAACAAAACTTGCTATATTTTCTGGGATTTTTCTTTCAAGCAATGGCCCTCAGAACGTATTCTCAAATATTTTGTAAGCAGTTTGAATAAAGAAAACAAATTTAGTATTTTCCAAATTGTACTTGCATATAAATGACTATAGTATTTATTTTGCAGTTTTAAAAAGGCAGTGACTATTGTTACACAATTCATAAATAAACACCAAATCTCTTAAATCCAATCCATACAAACAATAACATCCAATCACAATTTAGTCATTTTTTTAAGACTGGTGTAACAATAGACACTACATTTAAGAAAAATCAGATTACATTATGTTATAAATAGTTTCTTGTTGCATTCAAAGTATTATTGACATACTAATTCAATCTAAGTTACGTCAGTAGTTTTACGACTCCTTAACAAGATACAGATATCATCATCACTTTGTAAATATCAACCAATGAATTACTTATGTAGTTGCATTAAAATTTTAGATTATAAAGAATTAGAGGGAAAGATAAGAGACTGTTATGTCAATATCTAGATGTACGCCACCAGGGATCCTTCGAGAAAAATCATAATCTGATTATTTGAGCCATTTGAGCCAACTAATACAGCATACTAAAGAGGTTGATTGAGTAGTTTAGTTAATGTGACGTTATTAAGCAAGCATTTCGGCCCACACACTGAAAAAAAAAAACCTCTGGTATTTATAAACTAAATGTTTACTTTTAAGTATCACTTGATGTAGGGTATTATCTCTCTAAAGGGTAGATCTGCCTAGTGTGAGGGCAGTATACTAGTAATGTGTAGATCTCTTACATCAGTCTAGTTGAATAGTAAATGTGACCGGCTCTGGCAAAACCAGCCATTGTACACAACAGTGTTTATTTAATGGAAATTGGTTGAGTATTTTCATTTCAAGGTGAACACACCTTGTGACATCTTTGGTGAAGGGTGGATTTTTAGGCCTTTTATGGTATTCTTCTCGGCTGTGGTCCTTCCCTTGAATCGATAAAAATAATTTTTTTTTTATTCTACATTTCATATGCCAATATTTTATTTACCTTACAGTGCAACTATGTAATATTTATGATAATAATGTTACATAATACCACTTGTGGAATATGTTAATTTAAAGTCGAAATGAAAATAACAGAACAGAAACAACAATTATGTACTCTATTATTTTAATGAGTACTTTCGTTTTTATATCAACTTTTATTCATAAAGATGAATAGTGTCAGATAAGAATATATTCTTTATTTTACAAATCTCATAATTTCTGTTTATTTTCCTTTGTCATTGCAGAGTTGGAGAAGGACGTGCATACTGGAGTTTAGGCAACGCATACACAGCTTTAAAAAAATATGAGAAAGCAATTCAGTATGCATCATTCCATTTGGAAATTTCCAAAGAGGTAGAGCTTCTATTTTCTTCTTCTGCTAAAAAACTGCTTTAAACATACTGACGATTGTACGGGGGTTGGGGGTGGTCTATGTATGATAAAGTGTGGTTGTATATATATTGGGGGGTTTTTTTTAGTTTATATTTCTGTTATTTCTTTTTAAAAAATATTTCAAATAGAAATACTTGTCTGGTTCACCTTTTAAGGTACATTACCAAAGATGTAACTTATATAACTGTTTAAAAATTAGTTATTTATGTAGGCTAATGCGATATACACGAATACAAGTATATAAAAGCCAATACTCAATGGAGGCCCCCAACAGCACGGTAGATGAATGGATGCAAAAGCACCATATAAAAGATTTTTAAGTTGCAGAACCAACATTATAATCTTATAAACACACTCAGGCTTCCTAATGGTTAACAGAGTCCTATTTAATCTTTGAAATGTCAACCAAGTTTGCCATGAAAATCATGTTCAGAAATGTGTGACCTATTTTTATTTTTAATTGGTAGTATTTCCAAGTTTTAGTGAGATGAGCATGTGTATTGTACATTCTAATGAATAGTCAACATGTCTAGGTTTATGATTAGGCCACTAATCGCATGGATGGAAAGCTTATAAGATGTTTACATACCGTAACCAATAGGCACAGAAGCATGAATCTTGACTTAATTCAAGGTTCCGAGACAAGGTGTGGTTTATTCTTATAAACATACTTGGCATTTGTGTTTCTTGTACAAATACATATAAATCACATTAATGGTTATGTGTAGGTGAATCTTCAGTTGTTGGATGCTCTTTAATTGCCTTAGCAGGCATGTGGTGCGTGTCTAATGTCTCCCTAGCTCAGAATTCCTCACAGAGTGATACTTTATTGAAGATGAAATAAAAACATAATTAACAAAGTTGTTGACCATGCCTGACCAACACAAAATGTAGGGTCAGCAGTTTTGTTAGTTGGTGGCAGGGTTGATTGGACAAAAATATTGTTAAATCCAACTAGGCCAAATGGATTGGTCTTTTTAACTCTATTAAACACATAAAATTCTAATTAACACGTTTCTGCTCAGTAAACCCTAAAATACCATGTTTTTAACTGTTTAAATTGTTGCCTCTGTTATATATTATGTAATATGTAGAATCATCTTGTTCCAAGCTGTCTTGATTTTCTACAAGATTTGACCAGTATTTATTGATCAGTTTTTTGACAATTAATTCATAATTCACATTATTAAGTTCACTCATGGGATAAGTTCACTCATGGGATAAGTTCATTTGTCCCAACTCAGTAACCACTCATATAGGGCCTTTTTGATCTGACAAAATGCTTTACCTATGAGGCTTACAATCTTCCTATGTTATGGATGGTTATTTCATAATTATTTATTGTGGCATCATTTAATTTTAGGTCGGCGATAAAACTGGGGAAATCATTGCTCAGATGAATTTAAGTGATCTCACAAGACTGGTAGGAAATGGGTAAGTGTCTCATCGTCATGGTTGATAGGAGAATAATGATTTTTAGCCTTAAATAGGGAAGGGGGAAAAGGTGATGGTGGAGTATGATGAATAGGAAAGGGGAATATACATAGTAAATCTACACAAACTATCTCCTGCCCCATCATAGTTGATGGGAGAATAATGATTCTCATTGATAATAGTGGTAATAGTAAATGGTAAAAGCAATAATAGTTAATGATAGTGAAAGTGAATGCTATGTAAAACTCTATGAGTAATCAATTGTGATCCTTGATTCTTTATAACCATGTTACTTTTATGAATTTTAAGAAGGAAGTTATTTTGGTACCAGGATTGAACTCATAGTCTTGTGATTGGCATGCAATCATCTTAACCAATAACAAATATTCACACGACACACTGTATTATGTTAATATAGCGCAAGTCATGGAGACATTGAAGCATCTAAGAAAGAATTACTCAGTTAAAAGTATAATAAAATCTGTTTAAAATTAAGAATTCCTGGCAATGTCTACTCAGTTGCACTTGCCTTATATGAACTGGGTAATTTTAACAGGAGAATGTTGTGCAGGTTTTTTCACACTGCATTTTTTTTTTGTCAACGTGACCAATGGTTAGTTTGATCAAAATTAATTCAATGTGAACTCAACTTAAGACAGAAAAAGTTATTATCATGATTTTGCGTCCCCAACTTTTAAATTGCAATTTAATTAACATTAAAAATTTTAATATGTTCGTCAGCAACATAAGCAGTTTTCCATCCCTGTCTGGGATGGAAACGCTAGCTGTTCCCAGGGGCAAACATTTAACCATGAATTTAGCATTCACTACTAATTTCATATAAGATCAATAACAACAATAACAGTACTCATTCTTGTGTTGAGTTGGCGTACCTAAAGTGTAACTGCCGCTCATCAATACAACACACGTAAGGCGTGAACTTGAAACCGTTAGATATTTGCACTTTTTTTGTCAGCTTGGGAATAAGGATTTGATTGGCTGGTGTGTTATGCGGCATGGGAAACTAAAAAAAAAGAAAACAAGTTACAAAGTAATTATACTTATGTTAATTGGTTGCATTTTAAAGATTACAAATCAGGAATTATATGTGAGGTAATTTTTCATAACAAAGGTGTGATTACAATGATATTATTTAAAATTAATCTCTGATTACCAAAGTAACTTTTGGTAATGGTGTTCTATATCCCTTTTAAAAGCTCCTTTCAAATCCATAAATCTCTTCAAACAGGCTCAAACCATACTCATTTGCAAAGCAGAAGCCATAATTATTTAATTAATTATTTTGCTAATTTGAAAATGCATTTCCCTTTTTTATGATGGGCACATGCAAATTATATCAGTTTCAAATTATCTGGTTGTTTTTAACAGTTGTCTCCCTTTGTTTTTAAATACCAAAACAGTTTTAGGAATGAAGAGAGAAATGGAAGTAGCATCTGTAGCAGAGAAGGTGAGTGCTTAATCCTGTGAAGTTTTTATTTCAATAGTTATAATAGAGTTTTGTTTTATCATCAGCAAATCCTACTGAATTTATGTACTGTATCCACTTTGCTCCCATTATCAGACAAGGTGGTTATTTTGACCTAATTTATTTCAAATAAATATTCACAAACGATTTTTTACCATACAGGTGTATGTCTTTTTTAAGTGCATCATACATGTTAAATACTTACAAAGATAGATACATAGAAATTTATATTATTAATAATTCTACATCTTCATTTATTTTTGGATATTCCAGTTTCTCTGTTGGTTATTTTCTGATGTCTGGCTTGCTATGGGTATCTTATTTCATTCTCTTTTCCTGTGTTACTTATTGCCCCTACGGCTCTTTCAAGCATGATTATTTTCTACTACATGTTGAGGCTGTAATCTTATTTATTACCTGCCGGTCGATATAACTTATTGGAATTTGATTTCCAAACTGCAGACATGCAGAAATTTTATATTGGCATTCTTATTAAGGTCTGTTTCTACTATAATAATATCGCAACACCTGTTTTAGCAAGAGCAGGGGTAGATACAATAATAACTGTGTAAATTACACTCTACTTCACTCAGTTTATAAGCTTATGACACTTTGTTTTATTGACCAATCAGATAATGTGATTCCATTTCAAAAATCCAACTGTAAAAAAATGACCACTGAATGCAATCCTTTAATTGTACACTGAATCTGATACTGATATCACATAAGCTTGCTTTTTGTGTATAGGTTTTTTCCCTTCTGTTACAGTTTTTTGTCACCCATTTTTTAAGCTAATTGTTTGAATATGAGTTAAAACTAGTTACCAGAAGCTGTTCAACATATGGCCAGTGAATCATCTGGGAATTCGCATCAATATAGTCCATGTTGAACCTACAAACATATGGTGAATTATGATACATATATTTCCCTCTTTGTAATTTCTGCACCTAGGTATGTATGTGAATGATGTTGAGGTTTTTTGTTCTAAGGATACCAAGAAGAGCATGTGGTTAAACATCCTGTCTTATCACTCCAGTAGAATATTTAGGCTATAATTTTATAGGTCCTTTTCTGTTAATCAATTACAACAAAATACTAAATTTATTTTAGTTCAATACTAACAGTAGGTATAAGCTTAGCTGAGCAATGGTTGGAAAGAGCTATAATAACCAGACATTTACTAAATTGTGGTAATTTAAAGCAAATAAGAACTAAATCTTGAAAATACTTTTCCAAAATTATTTTAATTGCGTGGATAATACATCAAAATTTGCACAGAAAATTACCAGGAAAATGGGTGTGCAGAATCATATCGTCTGCATAATACATTGCTATAAAGAGAATTTACCTCAAATCTGTGCGGAAAGCAGCCCTTATTTTCTGAAATGCGTGGACAGATTTCTAACACAATTTTTTTAAATAGAGACCCCACTGTTTACCACAGCAATGATTTTTCTACATTGTGGTACATTGCTACAATTTAGTTTCTTTAGGCATTGGACTGTCAGTGAAATGATGCTATTTCTTGTTTTTTTTTTTGGTTTTTTTTTTACAAGTTTTTCTGTTTCTGTCTGGATTTTTTGGTTTTCTGTGGGATTTTTTTTCTTCTTGTGTTTCTTGTTTCTCTGTTTATGTGAAAGGTGTTGGAGCACTTTTCCTGCGAAAACAACATAATTCCTGCAAATGACTTAAAGTCAGCGTCTGCCAAATGTCTTGCAAATGATGGCTATTTTTAGCCTACTAGCACAAGTACATTTGAAATCACTGCAAAACTGTTGTTTATATTATTGCAGCCTGTAGTGCCCTATAATAGAAAGCTCACAATCACTAAAGAATTCATACATATAAAAAAAACAAGACATATTGGATTAATATCCACACCTTGATGCACATGCACATAATGCTATAACATGAATAAGTATGTCACTCATTTTCAGCCAAGTTATCAAAGCAAGTTGTGTTAACAGTCATGTCGGTGCATGCTTATGTTTTCTACTTTCCCTCTTAACCCTATTTCCTATTTGGCATGGTGAATAAAGTTTAGATCAGCTGTACAATAGCATATTTAAATATAAAACAGTAATGAAAGATAAACTTATAGAAGGTAGCAATAAGTTCAACAACAAAGTAGAGCATAAAGCATAATAAAATACTCAAATGAAATAACAGCAAAATTTTCGGACCTCACAATCATCACTATTACAGCTGAGCCAAGATTACTATTCTAGTCAACTGTGCCAATAGCTAAAAAAAAAAAAACCCTTACTGTTAGCGCACGGTCGACCGTGCCAATAGAAAAACATTAACTATCTAATGGTGCATGTCGCCGATATAGAGCATTAATTATTGGTGCACGGTCAATGACCGATCGTGTTTATTGTGATAAACACACAATGAAGTAAAGCAATACAATTAATATAGCTTCTATGTGCGTGTTTGAATTAATAATCACTTACAATAGTGGAACCATGACAGCATACATAATAATGTTGCTAACATTTTTTTAGCTACAGCAAATATGTTACAGGCCTACTATAATTTTGACCACCAAAGCCAAACTCGGACAGCATTGTATGACGCAGTCTAATGCGATACCGTATATTATCTAACAATTCCAATGCGACAATCAACTGCATCGGGGTGCGTTGTACGACTATGGAGGAAGGAAGCAGGTGGTACAAAGTTGTCTGCATTGGCCTATATACCACACTGTTCCTCTGTTTACAGTACTAAGTCAATAGATCTCTGCTAGTACAATTGCGTTGATGAATTTGTCACCTTAAAAATCTAGTTGCCATTTTTACACTACTGTTCTTGGTAGCTTTGCAAATATCAGTATTGGTTTGTTTCTTTGATACATTACATTGCTATAGCAATATAATGTATCTTTATTATTGCTAGGCAATACTTTTATTTTCTGGTTATGGGCTTTTATGCTTTTTTAATTATAATTAAAAATTAAATCATTACTATTTCTACTCCTTAAAAATTTTTTGAAAAAAAGTCTGTAAATCAATGAAAAATGAATTGTTACGATCTGTGTCTCATTCAAAATTGATAACAACCTGAATATCTGCCGACTTTCTTGGATACACTGGAAGGATATTAGTAATAAATTTTAGCAAAATAGGACTTTAGAAAAAAGGGAAGGAAACAAGGTTTAATGGAAGCATTTGGCTCAACAGTTGTTGCTCTCATTCTCAACCTTGAGGTCAGGGGTTCAAAACCTCTTCATGAGTAAACTGGGGAGCACTGGTAAACCCCACTACACTGCTTGCACTCTCAATCTTCCACAAATGCAAAGAAAAAAAAATGGGCAGTCGTTTCGTTTGTTTTTTACTTCTACTGTTTTTTGGATGTGAGAAAACAATGCTTTTTCTGACTCATTTGATAAACCTTGTTTCTTATAACTTATCATCATATCATATCGTTTCATATCATTAGTTTTGTCTTCGTAAATACAACGTAACACAATTAGAGAAAATACAATTTACGAATAAAGGAAGCTAGGCAACACCTGATTCCGAAACTGAAGGCATTAAATCTACTGTTGTGGAGCTCCCCAGGATGCTGTCAGCCAAAAGAAATTCTAAATATATACCTGTACACAAAATACAACAAATGTTATGCATCCACCTCTCAAAAAAAAAAAAAAAAAATTCAAAATGAGAATATAATATTTTACCTAATTCTAATTGTCAATTTATAAAATCTATATAGGCTTATTAGTTCTAAAGTTTAAAATGTAATTTTTTGATCATGGTATGCATTTATTTTTTGTTGTTAAAAATACATAAAAGTTTAGAAAAAAAAGAACCCAGAGTAAGTGATCCAACTACTGCTAAAGTGTTAATAGTTCTAATGCTAGTCATCAAGCAATTTTACAGCTAAATCATGAATAATTTCTAAATATGGTCATCATTGAAATATGATACCCCCTCTTTATTAAATGGAATAAACCTGGGCTACTTGTCAAACATAGACAGGTGTAGTGATTTATCTGATGTTTCAATGTAATTAAATGGAAGTGCAAAAAGGAAAGTTCCTATTACATAATGGATGCTATCTACTGTACTGGCAGAGGTCAGTTCTTTTTAACATACTTTAATAGGAATATCATATCGTTTAGCCATGGAGCTGGTATAACAGACTCTATTGTTGATGATCAAGGTCAAAGTGCATCTGACATTTCTTTGAGGGATGAGGGTGGGAATATAGGGTGTTTCATTTCTCCATGCTTGTATAAAGGTATGCCTAGAAAGCATGGTAATACTGTATGATTTTTATTAGGCCTATATATTTCTTATGGTAAACTGAGACTATTAGAGTTTAATTTATATATGTTTGGAATTGCCCTGTACTTGCTGTACATAGTTGGTGGGACAATTTTTTTTTACCAAAACAATAAGATTTCTTCGTTTTTGTTTTTTTTAATGTAAACTATAAGAAATTGTTAGGATAGCATAGAAAGTATATTTATTTATTTCAATACATTGCAAAACTTGAGTGGAAAGGAGGGACTATAAAGCCATAAAGGAAACCAAAGAGGTAGGACATACAACACATTTGGTAACTGCTTATTCATGCATTGATTCTTTGTACTCAAAAAAACAACCAAGTACAGGATAACCGAAAATAACATGAGACTTGTATTCGTTGGGATCCATTAAACATGAATAAAAACACAATATACAAGTCTACAATATAAAAGTTGAAGTAGAATAAAAAATAATAGTATGATTTTAGCAGTGGCAATAAATATTCTGAGAATATCCACATGTTTTTTCTAGTGGCTCCAATACAGCAATTTAGTTTGCTTTTTGTTTATCCTGTCTCTGATTTTTGGTATTGTTATTTCTGTTCATTTTGTATTTGTTGGACGAAATAAATGAAATGAAATTTTTTATATAATAAAAATTCTTAAACTGAGCCAAGCCCTTGTTAAATAAGTGTTGAATAATATAAAGGTAGGCAGGTAGGAGAATAACCCATAACTTGCAGCGTCATTGTACTGAATTGTGTGTGGGTGTGGTCTGTGACTACCTAGCAGCCGTAAAGAGGCGCTTCACTTGTTCACGACGGGGGCTGAAATGAACCATAACAATGGGGTAACCAACCTACTCTTCCGAAAAATGCAATGGGTTCTTTAAAGTGCACACAAGCCAGATGTATACACTAGGGCCCCCATTTTAAGTCCTTATACAAGAAGACTTGGTTCTACCAACCGAACCATGGGGAGGAGCGGCTGGAACCAGCGCTGATGTTAAGGCTGTAGTTAGTGGCGCCCTGCCTTACCGCTTGGCCACTCAACTCGCCACAAATAATATGTTGTTGTTTTGTTGTAATGGAATAGATATCTTATAAATGTGGCTATTTCTCAAAAGTGCCCCTGTACAACCTAATTTTTTTTTTTTATCATTTTAACAAGAAACACTATAAATTAGTCACAGCCATATTATGCAGACCAAAGTTTTTATCTGTTTGTCATAGAGGAAATCAAATACAGTTGAACTTGCCTAAATCGAATCCAAAATGGCATTGAAAAACTGTTCGACTTAGATAAAATTTGACTCGCAGATCATTAATTAATGGAAAACACAACAATTTGTCATGTAAAATTAGATCGACTTAAAAATTATTCGAGTAAGGCAAAGTGGACTTAGGCAAGTTTAACTGAATAATCAAATTGTACCACATTTGTCAAAGTAAATGACTATTCCTATAACATTTATCAAAGAGTTGAAATGATCTACCAAATACTGTAGAACTAACTTGAAAAAAAAAGACAAACATTGCTAACTTCTATTAATTTTTTTACATATTAATTTTTTTACATTTTACTTTATATTCACTTTTCTTAAAGATATTGCTTTTTATTATTGTTTTTCATGTATTCAATTTTTCCTATCTTAATGTTATGTAGCATTTTTGAAAAACCGGTGCACAATAACTGAATGTGCCTACAGTATAAGGAAAGAATAATAAATGTATCAAACCGATTAATGGATCATATAATTTGACATCTTTTACACAAATTACACTGCAGATGTGGTTATCGCGTATCACTTCATCATTTCTATAAATTTTCCGTAAAATGCGAGATACATTGAAAACATTAAAATACAGTACCATATTCATGAGTTGCATAGCTGAGATAGACAGCTCAATATGTTGTCTGCAAAACATATGTAATTTAAGAATGCATATTCTAAAATGGATATAACTCTTACTGAATTCTCTGAGCACTGTATATAGCGTATCATACCTGCTAGTACAAATACATTAAACAGGTGGCTTGCTTGCTGTTATGAAACATAGATATGAATTTAACAGATTTCTCCCTACTTAATATAAAGTAGTATTGAAATGCATTGGAATAGGTATTTCATATGAATTATAAAAAAAAAAGATGGATGTTTACTAATATAAACCTCATTTTTTCATTTATTATTTCATTTATCTTTTTATCTATTCTTTTTTTCTTAGTTTATAACAGTCAAAATAATAAATAATTGTATAAATCAGAAAAAGTATAAAATGCAGTATTATATTACATTTAGATATTACATGATATAGATTTTAATTTTTTATTTCATTGTAAAATGTTGTGACTTTTCTCACAAATATCTGATAAATTATCTAATGAACTAATAGATAGACTGTAATTCCAGGATATCAAGGACGTAGATAAAGTGATGTCATAGACTGAGTAATCAAAATAACTAATTCAATACAAAGCTTTTATGTCAATCATACAGAGTCTACTATTGAAACATCTATGCTTTTCCAACTACTGTATGTAAGGAGGTTCTTATTGTCTACATTTGTTTGTACTGATGTCATCGTATTAATAAATGACTTCCCAACAAATACTTCATAATTATGGGTATTTATCTTATAATGGTATTTGTGTTAATGCTATATTATAATATTTGTGTTAAATACAATACTGTGGTATATAATGATATAATGCTATATGTTATGTATTTCATTACCTGTACATCCCCCTAATCCTCTCCTCCTAAAAATAATGTCTTTTTAGTTTAATTGATTAATTCTAGTTTTAATTATACTATGAAAATTGTTGTCTTTATAGAAAAAAGGATAATTATAGGTTTAAAAATATGGTGGCATTTTCTCTGTCTGTATAAAGTTCCGGAAACTTTATTATTGAAATATTAGATATTTGACAAGTATTTTTTATGGTATTCAGTAACTAATATTTACTCCCACTCCTTTTAACCCCTGAAACTGTAGTTATTATCATAAATTTACCTGAAATTGATACTAATAGAGAAAGATGAAAGCATGGGAATTGGATTACATCTTCATCTCCTGCTGTGCACAGTTAAATAAATACTTAATAATTATTTGAAATATTTGAGGATATTATTACAGGAAGACTGCTGCAAGAGCACTGATTTACGATACCAATCTGAGTACCTACCTGACCGAGGCATGATTTATACATTTGGCCTGATTACGATCACTTTTATTAATTCAATTTAGTTTCATATGAGATGGTCTCCTACAATTAAAAAAATTAATTTTTGCTGAGCTAATAACAAGCTATAATATTTTAAGAATAATTTTTATGATTTTCTGGAAATAATTTTTTTAATTAAATATTTTTCTTATTTGAAAATGTGATTACTTTAATTATCTAAATAATTAAACATTCTGCAAAATATGTTTATATCTTTCTCAGTATGCTGTTAAAGTACTGAATTATTTATAATGTTTTGAACATAACTGAGTAGAAAGACTTTAGAGCCGTCATATGGGATATGAACCAGTGACCTCCAGCCTTCTAGGCTGAAGCACTCCAAAATACCATATTACTGTATTACTGACTGGTTAGCTGAGGTATATTCTGTTAGTCAGCAAATGGCAAGATAATATTTAATGAGTTAATATTTATTTATTTTTTTTTTTTAATATCAATTTACATTTAAAATAAAAATTGTTTTGAAATGAATTTTTTGAATATCTTCGTAAAAATCTTAATTAACAAACAATTATGTGGTTTAAATCTAAATTTTTAAGCCAAACTAAAGCCAAACCTCTTTTTTGGAGCAAAACATGCCCTCTGATAAACTCCTGGCATTAAATAACAGGCGGCATCACAACCTTTATTTAAAAAAAGCTCAAATAAATAAATAAAATGATTATGAAATTGACCATTTATATTTTAGAATGCTTCAGCTCTTCACTTAATTTACTTGATTTTTTTTTAAATGCAAGAGAGACTGCAAGATGCTGTTAAATAGCAGAATTGCTGTCAATCAAGGTCATTTAGATAGACAACCATATAACATATCTTGATTCTGTAATGGCATGTCTACTCATTGCAGTTCGAGACACAGGGAAAAAAGATTATTTTTGGTTCAAAGAAAAATTTAATTAGACAAGAATGTCTAGTATTTTTTAGTGTCATTACTGGATTCAGTAAATTAGTAGCTCCCACAAGCTGAAATTTATTCTCAGGAATGGTCAGCGACTATATAAGAATCTAAAAAGTTTGAATTATAGCGAATCAAAGAAGGCTATATCAGGATGTTTACACTTTAACAAGCAAAAATTATGAATTTTCATTTGTTTTATACATAACCATTAAAATAACATGAATGTTCAGACTGTTTCTGTTTAAGTGTGTTTTTTGCTCAACGTACCTAAAAAAAACTCATTGCAATATTCAATTAATATGTTATTTAATTATTAAAGTCTAATTGCAATATCAGGATGAAATTGTTGTTTTCTTTGCGATATATGTGTGCTGAGAGCCTTCAAAATGCGGGTAATGGAGTACAACCTCTCTGTGCTTATGAATTATTCATGAGATTGTCTCCAAGTTTTGCTTGTAATGGAAATGTATTCATTTACCTGAAACAGTCAATTTCTATCACTTGTCTCCTCTTGTAAAATACTGAGACAGTATTTTGTGACAGTATAGTTTTTTGGTATTATTATTATTATTATTATTAGTAGTAGTAGTAGTAGTATTATGTTGAAATACCATCAATTATTGAATATAATTAATAAGATTATATTTGCACCATTCATTACATTTCATGGATGGAATAGTATCTTTATCAATGATTTTATCACCCTCCTTGCTACAGCAATTGACCACTGAATTAAATCAAATAGATCTATTAGATCTCTATGGTGTCCTATACGGTGACCAAATTGTCTGTATCCTTCTTTGTCCTCTATTTGCCTTTTTGCCCTCCCATAACTATTTAATCCCATCCATTGTTTGATGATGTTAAACCATCTCTTTCTCTGTCTCCATCTGCTCTGTTCCCCCTCTTTTTAACCACAGGCCCCTTTTTTAACCTTCAATGATGTTTGTGCATGTTTTGAGCCACTAATTAGTTCTATTAAATACTTTAAAACATTATTGATAAGATTGGATTTGAACTTTTATAAGATTAGATTTGTATTATCCTTCCTGGGGTACCAAATGGTTTGACTGCTGAGTAAGTCAGACATTAAGTGTTAGGTAATAAATATATCAAAAGCTATCATTGTCAAGCTGGCTTTTGAACCAATGTTATCACCCTCCTTAGGTGCTATAGCCGTTTTCACATTGATTATTTTAAACAGCTTTGAACTAATAAATGTCAAAGTAATATAATTGATAAGACTGGATTTAAACCATATGTCATTAACCACCTTGGGTGCTCAACCATTTGGCTGCTGATTGCTATGTTATACAGTTAAAGAACTAATAAATATGGAACAATAATATTAATTGACCAGGCTGGATTTGAACCCTATTGGCATCATTCTTCTTGGGTGCTAGACCATTTTGTCACTGATTATGCCAAACAGGTGTAACTGTGTGAACAATGAAGAAGATGTTCATTGAATATTATTGACAAGTTTAGGTTTGAACCCTAGTATAATGACCCTCATTGGGTGTACCTTAGCCACTTTTCTGCTTCACATTTACATTAAATAGTAAGCACTAATGAATATATGTTGAAGTGATATGGAATTCGACAGCCCAGAGTTTAAAATGTCTGCTTGGTTTTCACGAGTAGAATTACACAATTTGAGTGAAAAGCTTGATATTCGTTGTCATGTTCTTGGATATCCATGTTCGTCAGTCAAGTATTTTTCATGTCAGTAAGTGGGAATATTGTGTATAAAGCCTTTCGCAGCCTGCTTAAATCTTATATACGTTGATTTTGCAGTGCGGTGTATCTTTGAATGTAGGTATGCAAGTTTTTTTAATGTGCTGGCTTGTGCTTATCCGTACGGATTATATCTCATGATGTCTTAAGTAGCTATAAAATTGAATTGAATAGGGATTGGAACTGTCAGCGTAGATGCATGCAAGGCTATAAACTGCACGGCTACAAATCTAAGAATCATTAGCCCATTTAAACTTAGCATAAAATTATGAATTATTTAAGTGTGAACTGGCACTAATTTGTGCCTCTTTAAATAATTGTACATTTTCTACACGTTTGGTTTTAAATGCATAATTATTTTTGGAAGTTCATCTTATACATAATGTTATTGCTGACTAGACCTGTTGGTTTGTAAGATATAGAAATGCAAGTCTTCCTATAATGTAGCAGCTTATTTGAACTATGTTATTGTAATAATTTTAATCATCATCTTCATAATCATTAACAATGTGTTTTTCTTTGTATATTTTTTTATTTAATTTAAAAGCAAAATACAATAGCATGTCATCAAAAGATGAGTTCATAATAATAATAATAATAATGATAATTAATAATAAATAATAATAATAATAATAATGTCATCTTATTAGGCACACTTATCCATCTCAGAGAGCTGCTTGTGGTGCCATTTCCACTTGCACACTGCATAATTCTTTTATTATTTTTTAAAAATTTGTTTTGGTTTCTTTTTTCCTTTTTTAAATAATAGATCTTAAATATACAGTATAATTATTATCAACTTAGTGAAGAAAACAGGCAAAAGCAAGTGCAAGATATCCCAGGGTCAATCCATCCATCACCACTCCTGAACCTTGGGTATACAACAACATTCTTGTTGAGTTCCCTGACTTGAAATATTGCTGCAGTTCCCTTTGCTACTTAGGTTTAAAACCTGGCTAGTAATTGTGGAGGTCATTGGTTCAATTCTTACTAGAATCACTTGTAAATTATACTGAGCATTCAGTGCAGTAACGCAGATTAGGTATCATTCCTATTCATATGAAAGTCTGTTTTTAATTTTCATATTTTATTAATGGTTATTAGGTTATTGTTTTGATTTTGATTTTTTTTAGTTAGTAAAAAAACTAACTTTCACATGTTGCTATGATATTTAATGTTATTTGTTAGCTGTTATTAATAATTTATTATTTTTCTTACTTGATATTAGAGATTATTAATATTACATGCATATTGGTGTATTTCTCATTGCAGATGACGGTAAACCAAGAAGACGCAGCATGGAGAATCTTGAACTAGTACGAATGACACCAGAAAAGGTAGGCAACGTCTTTTTAATTTATCGTGTTATTATTTATTTATTATTATTGTCTTCATATTAAATAGGGGAGCCATTCTTTTTACATTGGTCTCACTTTCTCACTTACGTCAGCGGCTGATCCAGTATGTTTTTGCCGAGAGTGCAAATCACCAATGAAGGATTTATTGTCCGATGGGAGTAGGTTGAGGGTTGTTACCTTGCTTTTGACTTTGGGGGTCCGTTGGCCTGTAAACTTTAGAGATTTATCAATTTCATTCTCCTTTCTAAAAGAGTAAGCACTGCAAAAACTAAATTTTTTTCTAAGGGTCGCTGTAGAATATAGAAATACTTTCTAAAGTGATCCTTAGCAAAAAAAAATTATTCTGTTTTGTATAAAAATTGTTGCATAATATTATACATGGCAGGGATGTAGCTATTGAAAACTGAGGATGGGTGTTAGAATTTTTAGGGTGGGTTTGGCATGAACGTATGTGTACTTTGGTGCAAAGCACCAACCGAGCGAGGACCGAAGAACCGAATAGGGGGATGGGTTTCAGAGGGGGAAAATCCCCCGAAGCACTGGGATTCTTGCTGTATAGAGAGCCAAAATGTTCGACTTGGGTAATGTAACTTAACAATTTACTTAGTTTTGATTGCTTATAAAAATATGTACGTACCTAATTTTTTTAAAGTCAAGGACAAATACTAGCCTATGCGACATAACTACTATTCTTTATTCCAGGATAAAAGGGTCATTCATGCAAGTAATATAATTTTAATCAAGAAAAAAAAAACAATAATTTATTTTTAAAGACAAGGACCACTAGCCTTTGTAACATTGGTCATCATCATGTAATCATCATAATAATGTCTACTTTTCTTTAGTTTGGTTTAACCGTTTACTTCTGTCTCATGTAATTGCAATACAGTAGTCATGGACTAGTGATAAATAAATCTAATTCCGAGATTATGAACTCAGTGTATTTTATTTGCTAATAAAATTACTCCATAAATTAGACTAACAAAATTATGGAAACAATTTCACATGTATCTCCTATCCTTTATTATTTAACATATCTTGTTGATTTTCACTAGTTCAAAATATCTACGACTAGTGGTGGGCGACGGTAACAATCTCCCGATAGTAAGCTAGGGACTTCCCCATTTTCAGTCGTGAATTGCAAGTTAACATCAACTTGCTCACGAGTTTTGCTTCACTGAAAGCGAAATGAATAAGAATAGTAAGAGCCAGGGTTACAGTGACTATATCGTGGGAAGCAAACATCGCCCTTACAACTACGCTCTGCTTTTACACGTCAATTCTACCAAGCTGTCCCCACATTCTGCAGCCCTCTGGGACATTCAATAGGGAAACAGTAGTAGTTGATGCCTCCACGCAAGGCTTTATTTAGTTGGAGAAAATTAATCCGGCTAACACTTTAAACTGTTAATTAACCACCAGCGCTACGTACGGTTAGCGCTATTCAGGCTAGAGAGACTTAGTGATATTATAAACTTACCGCAATGTATTACACACGGTAAAATGATTAAAGATCCTGAAATCATTGCAACAAGTAAATCAAAACAATAACATGCCTGTTTGCTCAACGTTGTAAGACTGAGCATGCTGTTTTAAAACGACATTCCTGGAAAACAGTCTTAACCTTTGACATCAATTTTTTTTAACTAGCCTGGCTATGTCAAAAGTATGTTGCATGAGAGATAATTTCCAGCTTACAGTACCCCCACTGGAAAAATCGTGTGGAATTTCACCTACTGTATGAGGGGTACCCCATGGGTTTTTCACAGTTTTTGGCCAGGGCAGTGCGTGCTTGTGATAGATGCCAATATTTACCGGCCGTATTTGGCGATCATGAACTTTACCCTGGAATACGTAAAAACCGTCCATATACCGCATTTAAAATGGTTCACAGCAGGGTTGCCAGATAGTCGACAGGCTTCACGGCCAAACACACGCCATCTCACGGCCAAATTCGGCCAAACTTTTTTTCGATATCGGCCAAAATTCGGCCAGATTTTAATCCGATTAGAAGACAACAGTAGGTACATTCATTTGAAATTCTACAAAAATTATACGAAAATCAGCGCTCCTTCGTTTGAAATTGAAGAAATTCAAATGATATACACAGAACAATGTTGAAAATAAATAGCATGTTCTTTAGTTGTTGGCATGCAGGCCAATTCAGGGGCAAATCCAGAGATGTCCGAAAGGGGAGGGCCGGGGCCGAAAAAAGGGGAGGCCGAAAGTAGGTCCATCTTAGAGGAAATTTGTCTTTTCTAGACGCCCGAAAATAACCTGATGTACTTGGTTGGGCGATCATTTTTATTTTTTATTTATTTATTTTTTTTTACCACCCCTTCCCCTTAAATCCACCTCTGCTACTTAAAATTGATCTAAATTTGATTTAAATGTATTAAATATTATGTACATTGTAGTCGATCTATAGCAAAAATTTTAAGGGCCTGTTATTGCCAAATTCGTGGCTCGCTTTAATTAGAATGAATTAAGTTACATAGTTAGGTAACACAAACTGGCGTTAAAACAAACCCATGAAAACTTTAATAAATAATTCTTATCTAAACTTTTGAAATTCGCCTCTGAGTGTTATTGCCGCAGTACTTAAAGTAATAAATCAATGTTGCTATAGTATCAGAATTATCTTCTTCATTCTCATATGCAACCTAACTCCAGAGTAACTTCGAAGAAGTCTCTGCAAAACTTGCTTGAAATTGGATGTGCTATCGGACCCGAATTATCACATCGAGCATTTATAGCACTCTACATAAAGAACACTGCGGCACCTAGGGCTATACAATTCAAGTGGGCAATAATAAACTGTTATCTTTAAATAAACTCTCTTACGTCAAATCGGCTGAATCGGGGAACATATTAAGTGTTTAGTGCAAGTACAAACAAAGGTACAAGATTAGAATCAAATACCGTATAGAATTTAAGCTAACAAAAACAAAATATTCAAAACAAGTCTACGTTATATTAGACCTATATTGAAAAAAATGTAAACTTTTCAAAGATTCGGCCAAATTCGGCCAGATATAGTTTGGCCGTGACTTTCCAAATGCTACGGCCAGGCAAATTTTTATACGGCCAGATTTGAGGAATCTGGCCGTCAAAAAGGCCAAATGGCAACCCTGGTTCACAGTACAATACAATCTGACAAGTTGTGGCTTTTTCGGCTACACCCTAGACTGCCCGTACCAATTTGCAGACAGACAACTCATGTTTTCAAACAAACTACGTTGCTCTCATGCTAAGCGACGAATCATGTGACTGTGTTTTTAAGGTACAGCGAAGCAAGCGTCTGGCAAACAACATTCTGACTGGTGCGAGAATCCATTGTCGCGTTATTAATAACTATTAATTGGGAAAAAAACTTGTATTTGTGTGTGATTTTTAGGGTGGGCGGGAGGGCTTGTATGAGGCTGGGCAGAAGACCTTAAAAATGGCTTTAGGATGGGCGCAAGACATCAAGGCTGGGCGGCCCCGCCCACCTCCACCCTGCATAATGACATCCCTGACATTGCCAACTCAGACAGCATTGTACGTAGTTTGTTGTAAAGGACGGTCTTTAAAGAATATGTGAAAATATTGCATATGTTTAATATTTTATGACACGACTGTCCCCCAACTCTCACAGACCCAACACGACAGCAAAACGAGTCAGGCGTAGTTGTTTTATTATGGTACTTGTAAATACAATGAACACCTACACTACAACTAGAGTTTAAATATTTCAGTTGTGGCTTTCATTATTATCCGAGTGATACTTAGAAAATAAAATAAAATATATTTTTTGAATAGAAAGTATTAAACTACTTTCATCAGATTTAACGTTATTGAAATACCATATTACTATTGCTACTCTAATCACTGATTACTAAAATGTTCCTACTGAAATTAGTAATAATACATACAGTATAGCAATTCAACTGAAAAGCAACTAGCCAAATACTTGGCTAATTGGTTATCAAAACGAGAGTTGAAGTAATCGATTGTTGAATTCCATGAACCTGGCAGTAATTAAGACTTGAAATTATATACTTGTATATGCAGTCTCCACATTATATATATATATACACACATCATTTAGAATTGTTTATATTGTGTGCAAAAGAAGAAAAAAAATGCAGTAATGAGTTTCTTTATTCCAGCTTGGCAGTAAGTTTTATGTAAATATTATATAAATTATTGGCAATTTTAATAGTTGATTAATTGCCAGGTAATATTACATTTATTATATTATTAACTATCCAATTTTAGTATCATTTCTAAACAATAATATATTATTTTTTGAAAGCCAGTCTCCAGACGTCTACAGTTATATTTTTTTAATGTTGTACAACAGTTAATAATGTTTTTGAATATTTAAGAACTGAGGTTTTTATTCAAAAATCTATAACTTATTATCCCAAGTTTTTCCTAAGAGTCTTAGATGCATCACTTGTACAACATCAATTTTTCTCCCTCCAGAAACTGGGTTTAATAGTCAATTTAGAGCCATTTCATATTATTTTTTTCATTTTATAAATTGCCAGTCATTGTTTTATGAACTTACTCTTAAAATAAGTGTACAACAGTTTAATTCAACTAAGGTCAAATCAGATATCTTATTAATTATGGTCAATTTTTATATTTAATTAATTGCCAATTAATATTTTGTAAAGGATTTATAGAATTATTTTTGTTTTACTTGATAAGTAATAAATTGGTGGTCAGCATAAATATTTTTTATTGAGTATTCAGTAATATTTTGATCAGTATTATGTGATAATTATTAGATTAAATAATATGATTATTCCATTTTTTATATATATATAATGTGATATTCTAAGAAATTGCCATCATATTGGGCATGGACATTTTGCACTGACAGTTTAGCAGAACTGCAACACATTCTGTGAAATATTGCTTATTATGTGTCAATTTTTGTTTATGTTCATTTTATTTTTATGACCAAACTGTCTGAAACTAAACGCATAACGATTTCTTCAGTATTAGAATTTAAATTCTAGTATGTAAGTATGTTAATAGCATTGATGATATTAAATTTCTTGTTATAGATAAATTACTCCAGTTCAATTAAATGCTTCCTTGAAATTAATCAATACATGTTAATTGAGAGTTTTGAACTTATGAACCTCTAACAAAGTGGGTGTAACCTTCAACCTCTTCTGTATTTACATTTAAGAATTAATAATAATAATAATAATAAATTAAACTTGTATAGTGTTCATATCCATTTAAAGAAATGCTCAAAGCGCTTGAAAAAATATTGAGGAAATTGAAAAATTCTGAAAACTAAACCGGTAAATATCTTGCAAACTAACCCAAAGCAGGGGAACCAGCATTACCACTCGTCTGGGATCTTATAATAACAAGATAGCGCCTACGCTGCGTGCTTATAGAATTTGCATGCAGAAATCGTGGAGAACGCTATCTTGTTATTATAAGATCTTTGCCGCTCATTTACCAGCTCCAGTAAAGGCTCGCTTGTCCATGACTCACAGAGCTCATATGACACAAACATTTAATGATATGATAAATATAATGAATGTTTATGAGTGCAGAGAAAGAATATTTTCATGATTTGGAAACTGTTTGTTTCAATGAATAAAATGGAGCATTCCATATTTCACTGAACAGGGCCGGCAGAACGTTTTTTAAAGTTGGTGGGGCCCAATGGGAATATGAATCATGCAGATCTGGAATCAAACCTGGGAGGGGGGTTTCAACATTTTTCCCAAAAAGGAAAGGGGATCTGGGGGTCCTCCCCGGGATCCCCTTTCTTGATTTTTAGATGGCGGGAAATGACCTTTCTCGACTTTTGAGCTAGGTGTCTAATGACTTTGTTCTTCAAAATTCAAGGTTCCCCCACCCAAGGGTTGGGGGTCAAAATGTTTCCTAAAACATCAAATAGAAGGGGTGTCCGGTGGTCCTCCCAGGGAAACTTTTGTTTCTTAGATGGCGGGAAATGAGCTTTCCCGTACTGAAATGTCTATGACTTTTTAAGTTCTTCAAAATTCAAGGTTTTCCCCTCTTGAAAACGATCAGGTAAATTTTTCTTGTTTTTTATTTTATATGTTTATACATACATAAATAAATGAGTAGTTGGATGCGTATTCTTATTTCCATGAATCGATAAATCCCAAAAAGAAAGGGTGATCCGGGGTTCTCTTCCGGGAAGATTTTGATTCATAGATGGCGGGAAATGAGCTTTCCCGACATTTGAAGTGTGTTTTAATGACTTTTATGTTCTTCAAAATTCTAATTCTAACATAAAATATCAGCTCACGGGTCCTGAAAAGGTAGGTCTAGAATTCTTTTTTTTTTTTCTTTTTTGTTTTGTTGCCCAAGAGAGGGGTCAGCAGCCATGACCCCAGATCCGCCAATGTGATTTGCGAGAAAATGTAACTCGGTCTGGGACTGGATAAACATTCTCTTTCCCATCCTCCTTCTCCTTCTTCCCTCTTTCTTTTTTTGCATTTCTTTCCAGTCATACAAAAATCTCCAGACATATTTTTGGCAAACCCCCCAGTTCCGACGGCCATGCTGAATAAAATTATATATGAACAAAACATTTATTTTTTTAAAAATATATCATGTCCAAAATATCAAGTATCCTAAATTAACAAAGTGAACTGATGATATTTAAATCAACCAGTTTGTGAGGAGCATCATCTGCGATTGCACAAGTTTGAAACCTCACAGTGGCGTATTTCACCGAATGGAACTACTGTAAATGCATGGCGAAATCATGAATGCAACAATAGGTTAATGAAGGATTTGACATAAGCCGTGCAAGTATTTTTTTTTGTACATTGAAACCATCAATGAAAAACGAGTGTTGTTTTGTACAATGTTTGAAATATCAGCTGAATCCTTGTCTGTTAACGGCGTGAACTAATGGTGTTCACGTCAACCATCTTGCTACCTAGATTGTCTGCACTAAAGTTTAAAATCTCACAGTGGCATATTTCATCAAGTGGAACTATAATGCATGACAAATTGCAATTGTAGCAGAAGCCTAATGAAAAATTTGACATTAGCCATGCGATTATTTTTTTTATACAATTACTAAAATATCAACTAAATCTTTGTATGTCAATATTAACATGAACTGATTGTATGCTAACCATTTTGCTACCCAGAATTACCTGTCACCATATCCTCACATGGTTTTAAAACATCGCGAAAAGAGAATGGATCTAAAATTACACAATGTATCAGAACAAAAAAACCTAATAAAAAATGTGCAGTATACTTTTTGCATTAAATGAAACCATTAATTTACATGTGACCTATAAACAGCCAATCAAATAGCACAATCTAAATAGGTGTCGTATATAATAATTTAATGAATATATTTATAATATCTTCTGTGCATTCATATTTTCAATTCGACACTGCATAATGTTAACAATAATATTTAATGGAGTAGTTTTATAACAGCGTAACAGACCTACCTAGTCCCATGTATTTGATGTTTGATTCGCACATTCAAGGTCTCTCTCTCAAGCTCACATACCAAAAAATCACAACTTCACGCATGGATGTAAAATTACCAAATATAAAATACATGCATGTATTGTAACATTTACTAAACATGCACCACCTTAAAAATGGAATCGTTATTTCATATTATCTCGATCAAACTAATATGAATATGTTGTTGTTTTACCACCAAGCGCTGTCAGTTGCCATATGCATGACTAATGTCACTATGGTAGTGTGGAACATTACTCACAGTATATGTGGAATTCTCGAGAAAATGGCAAGTTTGTATAAGATTTTTAGAGGTAACAATAATACACTATTACTAGAGAATGCAGCTAGGAGATTAATTTTCTACAGCTAGAGGTTGGGAGAGTTTTATGAGAGGAAGGAGTTTTTAGGAATAAAGTATAACAACAAAAATTGTCAAATGTGTCAGTCTAGACTCTTATATTCCTTGATTCGTGTACTTATTTTTTTAAAGATCATCTTAAAAGGGCAGAATGAAAATAAAAATTAAATTTTGTTTTCTTATTTAGCAAATAGTTTTGCCAGAAACATCCAGAAAAATAAAATTTTATTGGTGAATGTAAAATAGGATGGTTAAATGCTTAAAATTTATATCATGAAGAAATATACATACCTTATCTTGACTACCATGTGACATATTCAAATATATTTTAATAAGCTGTAATTTACCATTTTTTTTGTACAAATGTGTGCTATATGTTATATTTTCAGCATTTTCCTTTAATAATATTGTAATCATTTTAAGTCCATTTGTCTGTTGTTTTATTTTTCATTGCCTAGAGTAAAAGAAACTCATATTGTATGTTTCTTAGATGTATGTTGACTAGATAAGTTCGATTTGTGTGACATTTCCAATAAAATATTTATCATATTAAAAGAGCTTCCTATAAAATATTTACCGTACCCAACACTTTTTGTTTAATGTATCGCTTTATTTTGCTCATTATTTTTTTGGGAGAATATTCTTTTCCAAATTTTGTTTAATTATTCTGACATAGGTCGGGATTGATTTGCCAGAAAAATTCATGTCACCTGGTTAAATGGAGGTCACATGACATGATAAGTAGGATGTCCCCAGATGCGTGACACCATCTAAAGATGGTTACAGTGCGAAGTATAAAATGTTCAAATTAAGGTTTACTAAAAACAGGATTTTCAATTAGCTCATCCACCACATGAAAAATGATAACATAAGAAAAAAAATATATACAGTACTTCTTAAAGGCCCATTCCTGGCAAAAGAAAAATCTGATCTTTATATAATAAGTATAATACGAAATTGCTAGTTTGACAGAATTTAGACATTTGTAAACATGGAAAAATGTAAAACTGAAATCTTATTTTTTTATTTTTTTTTAATTTTTTTTTTTGTGTTCCACACAAAAAATAAACACAGATGAATTTTTTATGTTAGTTTTTGCAATAGGTCTGCGAAGAAATATACTGTAGTAGGCGCCGGAAACATTAGCCATCAACACTGCTAGGCCTAGCCTTACCCCCCACCTTACCTCGATTTAGCTTCTGTTATCAGACATAAAAACGGCCGACATAATATTTTCCGTTGCTAGTATTGACACTGTAAAGCCCTTTATTTAGCTTACCCTTAATTTTTGCGATGAAACAACAATCGCAAAATTCCAAATGATAGTTTTGTCATGGTTTTGTCTTCAAAGGCTATAGCCAGTATAATCATCGTAGCAAATTGTGTGCAATATAAGATATTCAAAATAATTTCTACAAAGCTAAAATGACAGACTTGCACATTAAAAATCATACTGTTAAAGCTTTATTCAATGTAGAAACATCATTAGAAGCAAAAGAGAAATATAGTATTCCCTATTTCGCAATAAATTTGCAATTTCTCTTGCTTTATGTTTGGGTATGCTAATTTATGTATGAACTTGAATCATTGGTATAGGATACTAGTGACTTTGATATCATTACCACATTCCATCCCTTTTAATTACAAAATTCATATTTCCCCTCATGATAAATTTCCCTCACATCAAAACACTCCTTAATTATGGTTATTATAATGGTTACAAAAATATGATTTTAAACTGTACAGCTAGTGATTTCCCTTCGTATGTTATTATCTGTTGGCTGAAACAGCATTTGCAACATAATGTGAATACTGTAATTATTAACCTCTTGTAGAAGTATAGACTACACTGAGCTTATAAAAAGAACAGTTAACAATAAAACAATAAAATTTGATATTTGTGTGCTTAATTTATATTTTTAAGCAAGTTATTAACTTTTAATTGAAAATTATAACAAGTAACAAATTTCTTCATCAAAGATTTATTGTCCTCTGAAATTACAAAAAATAGTAAAAAAATGATTTTGAAATTAACATTTTGCAGTAACACGTTATTGAATTTTAAAAATGTATACAATGATTTTTATACTGGATAATTATAATAAAAATAAAAGAATAAACACTTCCAGCACTTCCAGTGACTGAAAGTGTTTCTATAATTTTTCGCTGTAAAATTATTGGTAAACATATTTTAAATGGATTAATTTCTATGTTCATGTTGATAATAATTATTTTACTTCAAAATGAGCATGTTAATTTAAAAAATGATTGCTTATTGATTTTTTTTTTTTTGTATTTTGCATGGGACAATACATCTTTAAACAAATGCATTAATAATAGAGTTCCTATATTATTTGCATATCCTGAAAATGGTAGCAGTCAGTAAATATGATTTCCTTTAAAAAATCTGAAGACTGAATTGTTCTTGATCTGTACATCAACTGTTGATCCTTTTTGAAATCAGCAATCCAAAGTTGTAATAAATTTTTGTGTGATTTTCCTTATTTGTCCAGATAGTACATGATATCTTTAATCTTTTCAAACAAATATGTTTAATCTTGAAATTAAATCATTATATAATTTTTGGATGGTTGTTTTACATCTGTATCCTAGGTATTCTACCCTGACAAGCCTATTTAATTCCGCCGATGCCAAAATTCAACAGCATATTACATGGAAATAATTTAGCTTGATAATAGGACTGCTATATATTTTGTATTATACTATTTGAATAAAATTTAACAAAGTAAATAATATTTTAATAGATGTCAGTCTTCCCAATTATAAACTATTTACATTTCGATCGAATAGTCGACATGTAATTATGCGGCCAAGAGCACAGCAAGTTTAAGTGAGCGTGCCTTCTATAGTCATTTACTTTGTGGGATCTCGAATTACAAACATATATCCCGCTAATAATCGGCTTGAACATGTTTGAATTCATTTTATTCCAATGCATTTTTAACAAATCAAAATTTCATTTGTCTGATCCTTTCTGAGCGTAAAAAGTTTTAATTGAAAAATTGTTTTATGGTTTTTACAAGTTAATACAACGTATACTTAAGCATAATTGGACACTATTTTTATGGAGGAAGCATCTGAGGAGAATTATTTATAAAGAGATAATTTTTAGTCTGAAACTTAGCTGGTAAATCTTAATTAAAATAAGTTTTTAATAGTAAAGATGAGGAAATTTATATAAAAACAGTAGAAAGGGTAAATTTGCACAAAAAAGCTTGTAATTTTAAATTAATAATAGAATATGAGTATGGTGACTTCAAAGAACGACAAATGCAAGGCCATATTTGATTCTACGTTCCTTTCCTTATTAGCAAATTGTCAAGAAATCTGGAAAAGACTTAATTGACCTCAAATTTTGATCCTTAACAAGGTCTTAATAAAGAACAAAACGTAGAATCAATTCCTCATGTTTGTCATTCTTTGGAGTCACCATACTGTACTCATATTCTTTTTCCGAATAATCAGTGGATCATTTGGTTTTTAAATTAATAATGGAGCAGATTTCTGTCAAATTTTAGCAGTGAAATATGAAATCAAGGGCAAAATTCCCAGTTTATTTACAAAATCCATATGCACCTGTGAGAGGAACATAGAGAATATTATTATTTATTGATTTGCTGGCTAGTTCAGCAGATGCATTACCAAGCTAGTTCCAATTTGAGTTTTTTTTTTCAGAGGTAGGCTTTTCCCCACAGCTGTCATCTCATTTAGTTATGACAACCTATTAGAGCAGCAAAAAAATCCATGAATCATAGAGCGAATGAAGCTTAAAACACTGATATCGCTCGGGAAACTCCATTCAGTTGAGGTTAGCACGCCAGCTATAGAGCAAACACTGCATGATTTAACAGTATAGTGTTCAAACTCATTTACTGTTCACCGCTAATACTGCGTTGATTGCTCGATGGATCTAACACAAGTTATAATGGTCCAATAACAAGGCAATTGTCATTGACTGTCAGAAGCTGCGTGTTGTTAAATTGTTTTAGTTGAGACTGGTTAATACTCTGTAGTTTTGATATTGTCAAGTGCCACACAGCCCAATGGTTTATCTCTATGGTTCGTCTGCTCGAACCTGCATACTTTCACCAGTGCCGGTGTATCGTCGTTTAGATCATTCAATGATTTTTGGATGCTTTAATTTCAGTGGATTCTTGCTTGTATCTGCATAGTTGGAGGAATTCGGATGAGTTTCTGGTGTTTTCTTTATGGATTTATGTACTCATTTAAACTTTTTTTTACCAGCCAAAGCTATATATTAAAACAAGTAAGTTCTGAGATAGAGTTCTATCTAGGCTAGGTAATTTTACATTATATTACACCTAAAACTATAAAATAGCTCAGTGGTTAAGGTGCTTCCCTTCTGATCCCAGGATGCTGGGTTCAATTCCTGTCTCAGCAGGACTTTTTCTCACGACTAAAAACTACCCCACTCCCTAAGACTCCTAAAGAGACTTGGTTTATAAAGCATCATTCTCATCCTGTAAGTGGTGAGTGTACTTGCTGTTGGATGAGAGCGAAATAATTTTTTTTTTTTTTATTCTGCTGTATAAACTGAAATGATGATAATAATTATATTATATTTTATATATAATGTTATTAAATGAGAAATAAAAGTATATAGTATATAAATATAATACAGTAATCATAATTTTATGTTAATGTTGAATAAGCAATCAAAT
Source organism: Anneissia japonica (assembly GCF_011630105.1). Classification (NCBI taxonomy): domain Eukaryota; kingdom Metazoa; phylum Echinodermata; class Crinoidea; order Comatulida; family Comatulidae; genus Anneissia; species Anneissia japonica. The sequence continues at coordinate 334,479 of NW_022741166.1, forward strand.
ATAAATTTGCTTAATATTTTTTTTTATTGACGGTGAATATAAAAATTAAATATTAATAAATATCAACATCACATTTTAATAATATTTAATACTAAATTAAGTATTAATAAATGTCAACATATTTAATTATATAAATTAAATATTTCATTTTTTATATTGACATTTTTAAATAATTTATTTCAAGTTATCAAAACATTTGATCCTTTTCTCTTGCATTATTTTTCAGATAGGTTTATTTATTGTAATAATTGGAAATGGAATAAGAGTTTGAACTTACTTCCAACCTTTTTTAAGTATTCTTTCAATTCTTCAGGAAAAGTGGTTTAAGTATGATTCTTTACAGTTGAACATATTTGTTAATAGTTGTCTTTTTTACCATCTATACCGATAAGACATAAAATCTGCCTATATAATATTCGTTAAAAAATACAGAAATGATCCAGCCATTCATCTTTGCTTATATTTGAAGCGTTATCACAAACGAGTCTCTTGGTATTGAGCAAGAAAAAGGATGTGTTATTGATATAAATTGAGATGGATCACATCATATAAGTTTTATTTTTGTCTTTGAATTAAGCTATGGGAGTATAATCATTTTAATATTCTGATCTGAAAACATGCTTTGGAGAACATCACTTCTAAAAATAGACTAATAATTTTTGTCAATGGATTATTTTTTTGTTGGTTTTTTAAATAATTCCAAAAAACATCCTCACAATATTGTCAAATTTAGATATTAAACTTTCAGAAATGCTGAAACCTCACTTTTAATACCCATTTTCTGAATATATCAATTTAATCGTGCCTACAACACAACTCATTTTGGAATCTTGAATATTATTTAAAGATATATTTGTTGTAAAATGTGAGGGGGAAAAACACCTTAAAAAATTTAAATATTGATTGGGTAGTTTATATTAGGTTTCAACGAAACCTATTGGATATATTTACTGCTAAATTTTTACGAGAATCCATAAATTGATTTCCACCAGCTAAATTTAAGAGTCTACGCAAAGAGTCTAGGAAGATTATTACATGTCTGTTAATTAGGAAAGGATTTCAACTGATAGCTAATAACTTGCTTAATTGTACAAAGCATGCAATTAATTAATTATAATATATATTTTATATTTCAAATTTATTAGGTCAATAGAGAAAATGTTGCAGTAATACTGTATACTGTAGTATGTTTAAGTACAAATCAAGGAATTTACCAATAATCTGTTACTTGCTTATTTTTTTCTCTACGTGCCATTTTCGTTTTGTGTCCACAAGCTAAGGTCCTTTTTTGCGATCATTAACAATCAATAATAATGTATTTGTTTTAAGATATTTTAAAAAACTTCCTTTGGCTTATTATTATTTTTATTAAAATAAGTGAGTATGTTGTAGAAACAGAAAAAGCATTTGGGCCCTACTAATTACTAGAGTTTTCAATATAAATGCTAGATTTGAATCATTCATTAGATTGAGAAAGGAGTGCACTGATAGCAAGGGAAACATAATATGTTATTAACCTAGCTAGATAACTGAAGTGTGTGCATAAGATAAGGTGACAATTTAATTTTATTCAACTTTCTTATTGTCTGCATTACGTTAATGCAGGTACAAAAAATATAATTAGACTTGACTAGTGTCTTGTTTATAAGCTTATAGAATAAAAATTAATAATGTTTCAAGTAATTTAATCCAAAAAAAAAATCTATTCAAACATAAATGAAAAACCAGATATCAAACTTAGATGTTAAAAAAAACCAGGGTAGTATAACATATTGAATAAAACATTTTTTTAAATAGTAATTTCATTTACGTCCAGCAAGTTGACGTCAGTAACAGGATGTCTTAAGTATGGTATCAACAGCAATCGAGCTCAGACCTTGATTAAAATTATGTAAACTAAAAGAATCAATATGAAAAGTTTGTCAGTAATAGAAATTATAAGAGCACAGTCGTCCAAGCAATTCTATATTCTGTTTGAATATTTGCCAGACGCATTCCTCCTCAGCCTAAATATCAGTGGTAGGCTGAGCATGTGGTTAAAAACAATCTGTTCGGATACCAATGATGAAAATATGATTAAATTCAATTCAAATCTTTCTTTAATCTGGAAATACTTTTTCAATACTTAAGTACTGGTCACCTATATGAGGTACAGATTCAACAGTAAAATAATCAAGTAACAAAGTAAATACATAATGAACAAAGAAAGAAATAAAAAGTATTAAAATTATGCTAGCTAGACCTACTATATCTCTTAATCTACTACCTAACATCACAACTACATTGGTCATCTTTGTGAGGTTTGACTCTAGGTTGGATTTTTTTAGGCCTAATCTGGACTTACCTAGCCTAATTAACCTATGGGCCCACTTATTATTTGGATATTTTCTCGGGAATATGCCTTGATTCCATACCAACTTGATATCATATTCAAGGAGAAATAAATTACTGTATATTACTAACTAATATTTTAGTCATTAAGATCATTGTAATTTTAGTCTCATGACCAATACAATGATGTACCTATTTTATGTAAAATGATCCAATCCTGAACATTAAATTTCACTATGGCCTTATAACATTGTATGAAACCTTTGCCGTTTTCTATGTTATTGTTAAGTTTGCCTGGGTATTGTTTTTCTCATGACATTCCTTCTTTACTCTAATATCAACTGACATTCATTATTCATAGAATACTTACTTCTCTGGTGTATCGTTACAGAGAACAGTTTAGAATTTTTATTAGTAGGATTTGTGAAGAGGAATATATATGCGTCTATTAATAGTAGGCGTCTAAGGTTGTATTGGCATGCAATCCACTCAGCCAATCAGCAGCTGACTATGTTGTAGAAATTGCTAATACAACCTCATGAAATTCAATAATAACATGCACTTGTTAGCTACAAATTAATTAAAGTGTTGTAAGACCCACATATGTGACTAAGGTGTTAAATTATAGAAACAGAAGGAAAAGAAACATTGAAGGCAATATGAAAAAAAAGAGTCAAAACTGTTTTTGATAACTTTTTAGCAGACTGTACCAGAAGCATCAGGCAAAAGAGAAAATAAAGATATAATTGATGTATAACAAAAATGCAAGTTCTTGATGTTAAACCTGAGGGCATCGCTATAGGTCTCAATGCATTGTCGTGTAACAAATGCAATGTGGCAATGTAAAATATTCAGTAATTGACTGAAAAATGCTTTTAATTATTTAGTTTTAAGAAAAAATTATTTCAATCATGATATATGGTGATGGCATCTAAGATAATACTGTGGTACTGGAATTTTTTTAGTTTTCCTCTGAAATTTACAACGTTTCACAGTAACAAGTATGCTAACAGGCCAAAAATTAACAGAACACACGCAAAATATTATATTTATAATGAGATATGGCAGCATGTAAGATAATAAAACAGACTTTTTAAAAATTTCCAACAGTTCACTGTGGAGCGTTTGTTAGCAGGCAAAAAAAAGTCAAATTTAATTTTTATTTGAAAATAATCACAAGATAGAAAAAGAAAGTAATAATTTTGAGGTTTTTGGTGTACTACCCTCATGAGGGCAGGTACTCTATTCTAGCATCTTTGATACTTTTGATAGGTATTATTATACCCATAAACCTATAGGCCTAAACTGTACAGTATTGTTTGTACAGTAAAACAGAAATGATGATGTATGATTTGCAGGATTATTTATACCGTTTATCAGAACAATATTAACTACGTTATTAAATAGGTCGGCAGTAGACACGTACTCCCGGCGGGAGCCTATTTTGTACATCTTTTTCTTGTATATAAATTTTCTGTCTCTGAGTTTATAAATATATACAGTATATGTTTATACTTTGACCTGCTTTGACCATGACAAACTCTCATACAATACAAAGAGTCAAAATTCCGTAATTTGTCATCGATTGATTAAGTCTTTGATAACGTCTCTGTTGGAGAGGCTTCACCTATGATGTTTGGCATAGTTGTCAACTGCGTATTAAAATATAATTAAAATACAATTAAATTATTAACTGAAGACCTACCCATCCTTTTGGATGTAAACGACTGCGAGTTGTTCATCATCTTCTTGGCTTCCTACCACCGAAGTGAAATCTATTCAGAACAATGTTGGTTGAAGCTCAACAAATGATAATAGGCTGCGAGTGTCTCCATCTTTAACTTAAATTGTCACAAAATTTAATGACCAATCCCCTGAGTCTCTAATTAGTTTAACCGATTTTAAGTATTGCTTTAATACGGCTAGAGACAAAATCCCAGAGGTAACATTTTTTTTTTTGTTATTTATGATGGCAGAATTCATCAGAGAAACCTAATAAAGACCAAGTTGACGGGAAGCCGAAAGGAGCGCGGGTGAAGGAGAAGAGCAGTAAAGAAAAGTTAGTGCATGCGGGATCTAATAATAGCATCGGCGCTAACAAAGCAACAGACCCAGGACAAGTCACGGTTAATCTAAAGCCCCCTAGGGTAAGTCGAATAAAGAGTAGTGGTATATGTTTTCATTATTACAGTTTTCAGGATTTTCATTATGTTCAAAATTGTGATTAGAAATTATATTGTTATTATTTCACTAATATTTTATTACTATAAATAAATTTTAATAGATTTATAATTGCCATCATAAATTTTCATTATTACTTTCTATGATTATTTTATTTTTGTCATTGTCATTGGTGTTATCGTTTTTTGTATAAAATAATATTTTAGTGTCAGCTTATCTATATGTTTTTAGGTTAACGGTCATGTAATTTCCTAGAAATTATAGGGTTTTTGTGTTCCATGTGTGTTTTGTCATGGTAATACTTTGTTTTATATTTCATTGTACAGTATTAATAACTTTTAACTTTATATTTTTTAAGAAATCATATTTTTTATTTCAGTTCTTATAGAATTTATAATTATAATGTTTTAGCTCCACTTTCATACCAGGAATTATGAATTTAGTTTGTACTATACATTTATGTAAGTTAATGTAGACATTAATATTTAGATCTGACATTTTTCAAATGATGCTTTGATATGATAGCATTAAAACATACAATTAAAATTTAATTTAAACTGTCTTACTTTTAAAGTATTAGCTTCGATTAATTTTTGAAGTTTAGAACAAGAATATAACATCTCATTACGTAATTTGGACTTGCCAGCAAACACATTATGGATTACCTATGTCAAATTCACACTCAACAGCCGGTGTAATGTTTTTAAAAATTTGACATTTAAAAATATTCTTATAAAATATTTTTGAAATATGAATGAAAATATTCAAAATGTCAGGTTCATTTTTGTATTGAAAGATAAATAATGTAGGTGCAATTGCCATTACAGTTAAAAGCTACGATAATTTAGACTTCATGGATTGATACCATTAGGCGCAGAAATTGAATCTCTATTCCTCGTAGTCCTTAGCATTAATAGGTTTGTCTCCAACATGCATTGAAATCGTACGTAGCGGATCAAAAGTATAATGCTGTTTGTAAGATAATCCACAAGCTAATAGAAGGAAAGGTAAAACTGAATGTGCTTGACGTACCTTGGGATTGCAAAAACAATTATGGTTAATAGGGAAAAAATTAGCTAAGTTTAGTGTGATTTCGTACTTGGATAGTAGTATTAATAGTAAGGATTTTTTTTTGCAAGCTTACGAAAATGATAACAAATACGGTTACATCATAAAATTGTTATGCAACCCTTCCCCTACTGTAGCATATTTGTCACAACGAAGGATCGTATTCAGCCCATACAGCATATTCCAAGAATGTTTTGGGCACGAATGACGAGAATGATAATGCTGTATTCGTTATTGTTTTTGTAAGGTTGCAAAATCTCGCTATTAGTTCAGTGATTAGGATCATGTTGACATTGATTTTGAATCAGGTATGATTTTTCAATCAGTACATTATAGTCATGCTGATCATTATCATAGAAATCGTCACATTGATCAAGATAATGGTTATCATCATGAAGATGCTAATAATCAATATAGTCATGATTATTAATCATTATCATAACCTTTGTTATCATGTTTATATGTTGTAAAATGCAACATGACAAATGTCATGATATTCATAAATTGTCTTTGATCATGATCATCATCATAATTGCCATGACAATCATACATTAGTAATCGTAATAATATCAACAATGTCGTCATCATGGTAGCATTAACGAAAAACCAATTTTCATCTATATCTCTTTTGGAGTTTCTTCATACACATGTATGAGGGAGGGAGTATTGGGTTTAAAATCTGGGTGAGGATAATTAATTTATGTCGACCCCTAAGTTTACTGCACTATTTTAGTTTAGTTCCAAATCATTGACTATGCTATGGAAAATGGTATTTTAATGGACCATATGCTGAGAATTACACCATCAATATTGTTACAATCTCTGACATTTGATGTGAAAGTCCTGCTGTCTAATTAACTTTACTATAGGGTCAATAAATCTCAATGGTATGTTAGTAGTTAAATTCAACTAGTAGTATTAATTTACCTAGATAGTTAATTATATAAACTTACAGTTACTGTGTTTAGATAATAAACTTTAAAAAATATAATTTGATATTTCTTGCTTTGTATCTAAGTATTAAGCTTTCAATTGAAATTCAGAAAAAAATGTTTTTTCTTGCCAATTTATCACACCTGTTGATGTACTTTTTATGTTTGACTGGTGATCAATTTGAGGATGTTCGCAGGAAAACAGTGAAAACCGATTTATTTTGACCTGTGTCTCCTTGAAGATGAGCACTCCACTGTTTTAATATAATTCTGAGGTTTTCCAGGTTTTTTATTACTGGTAGGTTATCTGTAATAGCTATCAGTAGATTTTTTTTTTTTTTTTAAAGTATCTTAGGTTTTGCTGAGGACTTTCTTAAAGGTGCTGTAATATAATCATATATATTAATATATTTAATCTAAAACTAGAAAATAACTATAAGAAAAAAAAATTCATTAAGAAAGCAATTGAAGAGAATCAAACATTTAGGCGAGACTTCTTTCATACCTTGTTTAGCAAACCTGCCACTCGTCAATAATGATGATTTCGAATAAAAAATAAATTTTATTTTTGGCCAATTAGTGCAACCACCGGCAAGAAAAAATAAAAATTTCAGAACAATTAAAAGTTTTTCTTTATTTTTATTACGCCCACTGCTGCTTTGAAATCTACAAAAATAAGATATGAAATAAATTCTTCCTAATTATATAAATTTAAAGCATTTAACTATCTCATTGCTACACTGTTTACATTCACCAATAGAATTTTATTTTTATTTTCTCCTCCGTCTGGACGTTTTTGTCAAAACTATTTGCTAAATAGGAAAATGAAATTTTAATTTTATTGTTTTTCCACCCTCTTCTCGCGATCTTTAAAAAAATAAGTTCATAAAACAATGTATAAAAAGTCTTATTATCCAAAGTCAGTTCATAGTGTAATTGTGGGGGCATGTATAAACCTACAGTAATTACAATTTTTGGAAAATTTATTTTAGATGTTGAAAATCACAGTTAAAGATGAACAGGCTATTCCACAGTCTACTGACTGCGAACACTTAATCACTACAAGTCTAAAAACGACTTGGGGAGAAACAAGACCGATGTATTCGTTCTTGAGCTGAGAACTCTGGAGCCAGTTGCAGATCTTGGTCTAAATAATTACTGAATATATGCCCACGATTAGTTGTTTAATGATTTTTCTGGTGAGCATCAGATGGATGCTATATGTGTTGATTGACCAAAGAGTCTGTACTTACTGTGATGTTTGAATTTTTTAATTTTTAACCCAATGTATTTATAAATATTTTCATAAATACAGTCATTTAGGCCTAAGGTATCCCTTGTGTTCTCAGGGCTGGGAAATGTACGCGAACAGGGGGTTGGAGGCATTGACTTTAACCAGGAGGCATTTATAAAAAAAAAATTTTCTTTTTTATTCACATCACAATTTAATGCATAAATATAATATTTTTGCTTGCTCCAAACCACTAAATGTACTACAGTTTCGCTATAATATTGTAAAGATAACATTTGGTCCTAAAGGCATTTGATGAAGATAATATTCATGGTCGGAGACACAAAAACAAATTTTCCAGGCCTGCATGTTCTATTATACTGTAGGTGTTTTTTAAATATATTTTTTGAATGGTTTTTTATGATATACATTATTATAGATTATCTTTTGCTCATAGAAAGCAATCAATATTTTTTTCCCTTAATACTATGAGTAATTTAGCTATTGTTGGTTATGAATTTGTTCTGCAGGTGGTATTAGGAAACAGGTTTGCAGATATTTTTAATAGTTATGTTATTACTGTGTTGTATATGTCATATCTTGATATTATTTCTAATGTGATCAAAGGCGGCCGTACAAACGCAAATGTGTCTTGAATGTCATCTCGCAGAATTCATTGAGAAATCTGACAAGTGAGTTAGAATGACTATGATTTCACATTTTTGCTCAATCAAGCATATGTACCACCTTATGAATAATTCATAAGGTGGTGCTTATGCTCCTTCAAGCATATGCACCACCTTATGAATAATACATGAGGTGGTGCTTATGCCACCTTATGAATAATTCATAAGGTGGTGCTTATGCCACCTTATGAATAATGCATAAGGTGGTGCTTATGCTCCTTCAAGCATATGCACCACCTTATAATTAATACATAAGCTGGTGCTTATGCCACCTTATGAATAATACATAAGGTGGTGCTTATGCTCATTCAAGCATATGCACCACCTTATGAATAATTCTAACTTTTTTGTTCTATAGAAATACTCATCTCCTGATTTTGATGACAGCTTTTTTGACCTCTTAAGTCGTTTCCAAGGCAACCGTATGGATGAACAGCGAATGTCGTTGCCAAAGTCAAATTCATTGGATAAATGTGACACATCAGGTTGGTAAAAATAATTAAATATTTAACTTGTTGATGAATATTAGTATATTTAATTTATAGCCAAAGGTTTGTTGAGATTAATGTTTATTCTGAGTTACTTTAAGAGATGTGTATATATATTTTATAATACTATAACGTGTGCAAAGATAAATCTAAACCGTTATTGCACCTGAGAATCAAACTCGGATCTACCTGCTCCACAAATTTTGAATACAGTATTTTTTTTAATGGAGACAAAGGGGGCGTAACCACCATTTCTTCCACCTTTTCCCCCCGTTTTTAACTATTCAAAAATCTGTATCTCAGTATCGGTTTTGTCAGTTTTTCATCTTTGTGTCTTAGAAAAAATCAGTTGTTCAACATATCAAAACATTTTTTTCCTCCCTGGAGCCTGACTTTAATGAGACATCACGAGTCACTCATGTGGAACAGAGGTGAACATGAAGCATGTGCCGACAAGACATGATCTCAGAAAAGATGCTTTAAATAAATAATAACAGAGATAAGCTAAACCTTCTTGCGGTAATGCCAAAAGACAAGACTATCTCAAAAAGGGTAACTTTAAATGAATAATAATAAAGTTATATGCTGTAAGCCATCTTGAGGTAATGCCAAAATACATAAAGACAAGACAGTATCTCAGAGGACATGCTGTACTTTAAATAAGTAATCATATAAAAAAGATAAGCTCTATATTGCAGTATTGCTGACATAATGAAAAAATCAAGATATACTTTAAATGAATAATATACAAAGAGATAAGATCTAAACCATCACTGCATTAAATACTGAACTACTCATAGAAAAGAAATAATGATATATACAGTATTAGCTCTAAACTACCTTGTTGTAATGCTAAATTACATAAAGAAGAGTCAAGGTTTCAGAAATATGTATTAAATATTATAACTAGAAGAGCTCTAAGATATGTTGTGGTAATACATATAGAAAAGACAAGGAGAAATACTTCAAAGAAATAAAAAATATTTTAAAGGATAAGCTATAAATCATCTTGAGAAAATTAAAAATTTTGGACGAACTACTTTTATATAAATATTCATATGAAGAGCTATAAACTTTATATATTTTGCGGTAATGCTGAAATAATAAATTCTCAATGATAACTATGAGAAAATATAGTAGAGTGAAGAAGTAATATTTAAAGTAAGTTGACAAGTGTCTTCTTTGGTCATAGACCTTTATCAAATTAATTACAACAATTAAAGCAAAGTAAGCTGTTAGAATTGTAAAAGCAATAATCAATCAACGTGCAGTCAAATAACAATATTTAAACAACAAGTAATGCGCCTACCATAAAACAGAGACAGTTAAACACACATAAAATTCCTATTACAGTAAAACTCCATAGATATATAATTTGCCTTAAGAATGCAAATGTATATATATATATACTATACTATATATATATACTACCTTTATTCGGCTCTTAGGGGGAAACTCTTTTGTCTATGATTTCGCCTTAACGATTATTATTATTATTATCATTATTATTACTATTATTTTCATTATTATTATATTACCTATATTATTTTTTTTATTTTAACGTATAGACCCATTGACTTATATATTTTCTATCACATCTGTATTTTTTTGATTGCCTATTATTGTTTAGTATGCCTTTTTATTCAGTCATTATATAGGCCTATATATATATATATATATATATATATATATATATATGTTATATATTATATTTATATATTGAAATCTACTGGTGAGAATTAACCCTTATTTTCTTAACTTAACATGAATAAAATTTGATATTATTTGCAAATTATTAAAATACCATATATGTGTGCATTTCCAAGAAAATAATAGTAGGGGTATAAGTAGAAAGACAGTAATATTATACCATCTATACAAACTAATACAAAATGCTGAATGCCAAGTCCTGCAGGTTAAGATTAAGGAGTTAATAAATGATACAAGCTCTTCCTAGTAGTAGTGTCTTGTTGTCTATAGCAGCTACAATCAGAATATATGTTTTTAGTGGAAATGTTCAGTCTGAATGGTAGTGCAAAGGTGTTCAATAAATCATGCAGCCAGCCAATATATTGGAACTTGAAAAAAATACTGTACATAAGAAAAAAATATATTTTCCAAAAACATTTATACTTCCTCTGGTCTTTTACATGTAAAATCTTAATCGTCTTGCAGAAATGCGATTCATGAAATATTGAGAGTTGATAACAGGAGTCTGCGGGTGTGAAAAGTATTTTTCCCAACCAAGATTCTAACCCGAGATATTCTAATGATACCTTAACCAACTGTCCAATGGAGAGTTTGTTGGAATTCAACTCAAATTGAAAGCATTGCAGAAATGTAATTTTTACATAGCTATACACTGAATACATTTTAATCTGATTTAGATAATATATTTAAATTGTAAATTTATTGAATTTACAAAACAGATAATAAATATATTTTGTTTTTTATTCTTTGCATCATGAATTAGAATAGATTTGATTTTCTCAGAAATATCTTATCATTAGACATTCATATTAAAACCCCATTCCTGGCAAAATTTTAGTTAAGAAAACTATGATTTTTATATAATGTTTATGTAAAGATTTATAAATATAATACGAAATTGCTAGTTTAACTGAATTTAGACATTCCTAAACATGAAAAAAATGTAAAATAAGACTGAAATTTTATTTATTTTTTTTTTGTATTCTACACAAAAAATAAATGTTGATGAATTTTTTATGTTTGATTTTGCGATAAAGTATACATAAAAGCGAGAGCATTCCTGCGGATGTGATCTACAACCTCTGAATTTGTATCTCTGTATTTCTCTTTTTTTTTGCGTAAAACTAAAATTTATGCCTATATTGTTCCTTTGTTTATGATAATTAGTGTAATGCATATGCATTTTTTCTAAAAAAATCTTTTTTATTGAAATTGTGGGGGTTTAATATATCAGGAAAAAAAATTCATAGTAAATATATTGGCTCTTTTGTTACATTATGATTATTAGTCTCCAGCTTCTAATGAACTGATTCATATTCACGACTTGCATAATTTGCAACTTCAATTATTTTTGTTTTATGCGTAATTATTCCTCATAGAATTATGTTATTTTAGAAGTTAAATTGTTGATATTAATAATAACCTGAAATGCATCTTTTTTTAGAATAAACTAAAGTTTAATATTTTACACATTTTCAAATGCCACAATGAATAGAAATAATATAATAATAGTATAATAAATAATAGGAATAAAATTCATAAAAGTAAAATACTCGATCACAAACATGACAAATATATTAAAACAGAGAATATGACAAAATATAACATGTTATTATACTTGTATATAAACTAAAATATATTCTCATTGAAATTTGCAGTGGAAGTCAGGACGTGTTGAAGTTTATGATAATAATGCTAATGTTTACAATGAGAAAGAAAATTCTATTCCGTAAGGAATTCAGTAACAGATTGTATCTCTTTTCGCTGACTCATATTGTTGATGGAAGAATTTTCAATTGCCTTTCTATATTACAGAGAAGAAGATTACATTCCGTAAAGAATAATAACTGATTTGAGGCATTTCTCTGTCTGACTCATAATTTCAGTTGCTCAGAATTCTAAATTGACTTGCTATTACAAATTTGTGTAGAATGAATTTCTTGTAAATTGTATGTACATTTTCTATATTGAATTTTTTCCAACGTTTATTCAGCAAGTAAATGTTGATTCATTCTTGAAACTCTAGGGACTGAATGGTCATGATGTACTCTGCCCCTAGAGGGCAGTATATAAAGTTTGATTACAAAATATGTGTCAATATTTAAAAAGCACTTGTAGTTATTATTATTATTTTTGGTGCTGATATTCATTGTTTTCAATTAGTAAAACAAGTAAAATGCATTGTTTTAGTAATAAAATATGCTATTTGAATGTTACATTATGTATATTTATTTTGGGACAATGTCATAGTTGCTGTCTCTTATACACATCTAGATGTGTATAAGAGACTTATCATCATCAGCATTACCACCATCCTTGTCATCATCAGCATTACCATCATCCTTATCATCAGCATTACCATCATCCTTACCATCAGCATTATTATCATCACCCTTATCATCATCAGCATTACCACCATCCTTGTCATCATCAGCATTACCATCATCCTTATCATCAGCATTACCATCATCCTTACCATCAGCATTATTATCATCACCCTTATCATCATCAGCATTACCACCATCCTTGTCATCATCAGCATTACCATCATCCTTATCATCAGCATTACCATCATCCTTACCATCAGCATTATTATCATCACCCTTATCATTATCAGCATTACCATTGTCCTTATCATCAGCATTACCATCATCCTTATTATCAGCATTACCATCATCCTTACCATCAGCATTATTATCATCACCCTTATCATTATCAGCATTACCATCGTCCTTATCATCATCAGCATTAACACCATCCTTATCATCAGCATTACCATCATCCTTATCATCATCAGCATTACCACTATCCTTGTCATCATCAGCATTACCATCATCCTTATCAGCATTACCATCATCCTTACCATCAGCATTATTATCATCACCCTTATCATTATCAGCATTACCATCGTCCTTATCATCATCAGCATTAACACCATCCTTATCATCAGCATTACCATCGTCTTTATCATCGTCATGAAGCATTTTTATAATTAAAAATATAATGCATCCTAATCATATAAAGCCTTGTTTCCATAAAAATCGCTACACGCTATCGCCAACTTCTTTGGCAACTTTGATTGGTCAGTTGAATCAGGGAGCGTTCCTGATTGCGTCGGTGACAGCTACACAGTGCAGTGAAAAAGCTGTAGTGACTGTAGCAATTCTATGGAAACCAAGCTTCATGATAATGATTATGATAATCACCATCAGCATTATTATCACCCTTATTATTACCAGCATCACTTCACCCTTATCATTGTCATTATTCACCCTCATCATCTTCATCATCACTATCATCCTTATTATCATCATCATCATTATCATCATCACCATCATCATTACTTTGTTAAGTTTGTATCAAAACATTTTAATTCACTATAAAAAAAAATACACATCATTACGTTATCAACTTGTCAACAAAATTAAATACAAACAGCTTTACGAATAAATTCCTAACCACACACTTCTAAAGTCAATTTGAATTCATAAATGCATGCAGCAGTCTGGTACATTTATCAGGCTTCCTTCTTATTTTATTTAAGGACAAAATGTATCAATATTTTATATAATTTATTGTGTGATCCTTTAAAAGTCAAAGTAAATTTGAATGAATGTTAAATTGACTTTCAGACGTAATAAATATTCCGGAAAAAACAAACATTGCAATTTATCATGGCAGCAATAACTTTTTTATGTGTTTTTTTTAAAAGTCAAACTACATAAAAATCTCCAATAATAAATTAGCTAAATAAACTAAATTTTAATACTTTATATATTGCCTAATGTCACAGTGAAAAGAAATAATGTAGTATTGGTAATAATAGTAAATGAATCAATAATAGAAATAAAATTCATAGAAACTACAGTACTCAATCATAAACATTACAAATATATTAGAAAATAGAAAGTTGTATGAATACTACACCAATAAACTAAAGTTTAATATTTTACACATTTTCAAATGCCACAATGAATAGAAATAATATAATAATAGTATAATAAATAATAGGAATAAAATTCATAAAAGTAAAATACTCGATCACAAACATGACAAATATATTAAAACAGAGAATATGACAAAATATAACATGTTATTATATTTGTATATAAACTAAAATATATTCTCATTGAAATTTGCAGTGGAAGTCAGGACGTGTTGAAGTTTATGATAATAATGCTAATGTTTACAATGAGAAAGAAAATTCTATTCCGTAAGGAATTCAGTAACAGATTGTATCTCTTTTCGCTGACTCATATTGTTGATGGAAGAATTTTCAATTGCCTTTCTATATTACAGAGAAGAAGATTACATTCCGTAAAGAATAATAACTGATTTGAGGCATTTCTCTGTCTGACTCATAATTTCAGTTGCTCAGAATTCTAAATTGACTTGCTATTACAAATTTGTGTAGAATGAATTTCTTGTAAATTGTATGTACATTTTCTATATTGAATTTTTTCCAACGTTTATTCAGCAAGTAAATGTTGATTCATTCTTGAAACTCTAGGGACTGAATGGTCATGATGTACTCTGCCCCTAGAGGGCAGTATATAAAGTTTGATTACAAAATATGTGTCAATATTTAAAAAGCACTTGTAGTTATTATTATTATTTTTGGTGCTGATATTCATTGTTTTCAATTAGTAAAACAAGTAAAATGCATTGTTTTAGTAATAAAATATGCTATTTGAATGTTACATTATGTATATTTATTTTGGGACAATGTCATAGTTGTGATGTTTTGCCTTTACCTGATGTGTTATCTTATTGAATATTCAGTGCACATCGAAATAGCATTGGAGTACCCGCTGCTACTTGGGGATTGGATTCAACACTAGCCAATAAGCGCAAGCTTGGTGGTCTAGTGGTTATTACACCAGGCTAGTTATCTTGAGATCGTGGGTTCGATTCTCACCCGAATCACTTAAGTGAATTTATTCTATGTGGGAACGTACTGAGTATTTAGTCAACAACAAGTCAGACAGGGCTAAAGATCATTCTATAATGAAATAATATTATAGTAATTAGATATATATTATATAGCGCGTTATGCTGAGAACTATCTACGCTTCTGATTATTATTTCCCGGTTCGTAGGATCAAACACCTATGGATGAAACACATATACTTAGTTCCCTGGTGGATTATTCCACAGTGTAGCATCTAATCAGCACATTGCATTCCAACCTACCAGCTACTCCACTGCTTTACAGCATGTTTACTTAAGTGGAATAAGTTTCAGAGTTCCTTTGAGTATTTTCCTACTCTCATTCCAGGCAAACAATGTACATGTATGGCAAATTAGTATTAATATACAGCTTAAGCATGTGAACTCAATGAACAGGGGAAAACTTACAGCGCTTTGTATCTGTAAAGAAAGGCGCTATATGAATGACCAGATTAGATTAGATTAGATATTAATTTACTTTAGGGATTAAGGATTGACATTGTACGGACTATGGGAAGAAATAAATTAAGTACAGTAGATAGTCAAGATATTATAATTATCACAGTACTTTTAAGTTAAAAGTACTATTGTTTGAATTTGGCACATCTTGGTACAGCAGTTTTTGGTTTTTTTTCATTACTTTTGCCTATCCACTACAGCAATTTACTGACTTTTGGAGAAAGAAATGATTTAAAAATTGGACAATAGGGTAAGTGAAGTATGTAGCATAATTGGGGAGAAGTCAAGCAACGTACAGGCCTGCATGTCGGCTGCAACGTTACAGGTTTTTATGCCTCCTTATATTGTGTGGTGATGCTGGGAGACTTATACTTTCATTTCCTCTCGCTTTTTTCTGCTAATTGTAAACATTACGGTGTCAAAAGAAGTGGAATGATGAGTGGTTGAAATGGCAGCTGTTGCTGTAATAGTGGTCACTATAGCAAAAATTTGACCACTCGGGAATAGGAAAACAACACGATGATCACAATTGAATTAAATTAATTATAATAGTAATGGCACCATCCACATGTGGAAGAAAGAATCCAAAAGCTTACAGTGTTATTTTGAACCACTGGTAATGCCTATTTTTGACACTTGATCTACCCACACACTGATTGAATCTCACACTTAATGTAATATCAAATTCCAGACTAATATAAAGGAGGCAATATTTGATTTAATATTTTGCCCTTTGTTAGAACATCATTCAAATGATTAAACAAATTTGTCAGATGGAGACCATTAATCAAAGAACGAGAAGTTAACTAACTGATCTTTTAAATAAAATTAATAAATAATCTTTGATGGATGTGTGTTTGTGACCAGTACAGAAAAAAATAATTAAAGGAATTAACAAAAGACTAGTATTATAGTTGTTCTAGTAAGCCTAGTCTCTACTTTACATAATATGATTTTACATAATAGTGTTTTTCACTTGCAAAAGCCTAGAATGATATAAATGTGTACCTTGGCTGACTTACAATTACTTTCAGTAAAAAAAGTCAAATATTGGCTTTAAATTGGGCTTGCAGTTTTGAAAATAGCTTTTTGATTGACCATCTATACAAATTAAAAAGGGCATGTTGTCATTTTTAAAAATTATTATCACTTTCTTGAAGTTTTAACCTTTTTAATTGCCAATAATATCTATAAAAATTGATGCAAGATAAGTATCTTTATAAAATGGTCAATATTTTTATTGCTCACTGATATTATATTACTGTATTTGTTTTCAATTAAAAATTACATTTTAAATTACTAAACTTTACATTTTTTTTTGCATGAACCCAAAATTGACTGGTAAATTATGTTGTAAATATCTGTAAGTTAGCAATTTTTTTAAAATGTTTTTTTAGTAAGATTAAATAATAAGTTTTATTCTGTTAAGTACCTGGAATTGATGTATGATTGTTTTATACTAAATATTTTTTTTCCCAAAATACTTGAAAAAAAGAAGAAAGGAAATTAACCACCTGGGCACCTGGTGTTTCATGGTCAGTTTGAATTGAATTGGAAGCAACTTCCTTTGTATCTATGTTCAGGATGCAACGATTTAAACACCTCACTGATACACACTACTACTATTAGACTTCACATGCATAATTCATTATTTGATACAGTTTGGTTGCACACATCTCAAGTTCAATATGAACTACTAGAAATACTCGATGATAATTTCTCTCATGTGATATAAAATCCATGTGCATGCATGCGTAGAAGTTTGTGAGGTAACACGTTGGCAACGTAGTAGTCAATTCAAAATGGTGAACTATATTGAAACTGTGCAATGGTAAGCTTAGGCTTGTCTTTCGGTTGCCTGTGATTTCTGGACGGGCTACATGAAGCATTTAATTCTCCCTTTTGGCAGAGAATGTCTCTATAATTCTGTTTAGCATTGTCATAACGAGAATGGTTATAATAAATAAAATAATAGTATTGTATAATCTTTCCATACAGATATAATTTATAGTATCAAAAAAATGTTTTCAGCCCCTGTCGTGGAATAATGTGCACAAGAAGCTACTATAACGCCTTTTTACGGTGGCTAGGTAGTCACGAACCATGTGTATACGCAATTTGGCACAATGATGCTGCGAGTTATTGTGTATTCTTTTACCTCTACCAAAAAGACACATTAATTTTTACCTCATTAGTAAATAAGTATTTTGATATTGTTTTTAAATACCAGTCTTAGGGAGTGGAGTTTTAGTATTGAGAAAAAAAAAACCCTGGTGTTTTAATTATTCAGAACTTTGGAATTATAAGACAAGCATGCCATGCTGTATATTGTTATTTCTTCTTTCTGTTATTTCATTATTTATATTATTTGATTTGTTTTAGGATAATGATATCCATTTACTATTACTTTTTTATTTAGTGTAAAATTTGCATTGCCTATTAATATGCATTTGTCTTTTTATAAATTTGATATGTATGCCTTTTAATATTTATGAATTCTTTATTTAATATGATATTTTTACATAGAGTTTTTGTACCATTACTTTAAATGTTTTTTATTTGGAATTATTTGAATTTCAAAGGAATTTTGTAAAGATGTCGGGTACAATTTAGTGATTTTCTTTTTAATCAATGTCTCATTTAAATGCTTTGAACAATTTCTAGGTGTACTTCCCAAATGATGTATATTCATTTGTAAATAAGAAATTGAATTAAGTTCGCTACTAGCAATCCATGGCTCGTACTCATGTAAATATATGGATTAAATGCTTAGGAGTTACTTTACAGTATTGTTGTATTATATTCTAATTAACATAGCTGGAATAGTCACCCTTCATAATTAACATTATGTTGTACCCCTTCTAAGTACAGTAGATCTCGTAATATTAAGGGGACACCTTTGGATCCAAAAAAAATGTGTCCTTTTAATAGGGGTGTCCTCTGAGTAGGGATTGGCCATAGTGTTAAAAGACTTCATGGCTGAAAAATTCCCCCTTAATAGAAAAGCAGTGTCCCAAACGAGGGTTTCTACTGTAGCTTCAATGGATCCAATTAACTTTACTATACAGTACTCTATTCAATCAATCAATCAATCAATCAATCAATCAATCAAATAAGCTTTACTATACTATGTTGTGTCACTTTTCTTTTTACAGATGAGGGCAAGGAGGAATTGATGAATAGTATAGCAAAATTCCAAGGCAAACGAATGAATGAACAGAGAATGCACGTAGCCTCTCTGCCTGGTCTGCGTGGAAAGGATGAGGAACTCCTTAGCAAGTTAAAAGAGGCATCGTCAGTTCCCGACGACGACTTTTTTGACATGTTGATACGCTGTCAGGTTGGTATTTGCAGTTGGATCAAGACTGTTTGATAATCTTATTTATCTAGGATCATCAAGCGATCCTATGTATACAATGTAGTGATATCTTTCGAGTATGTCTTACTGTCGTTAGTCGCCTTAGGCTGTGTTGCCACGGCAATTGAGAGATAATGTTATTAAAATAATCAGATAAGAAGCTACTGTTTGCGCATACACTCGATTTAGATTGATGGATCACAGTGCTTGCAGTCTAAGTAAAGTTTGACCTTTATTTCTATTTACAAGAATTTCAAGGAAACTACTTCTACAAAAGTAATATTTTACCTTACAAGTGGGAAATTATACGCAGATAGGAGTCGGAGACGAAATCAGCAACATAGGTTGACGTGTTTATGAAACAAATATATTTCTTAATTGAAAAACATATATTTCGTTCTGTCTTTAAGACTTCATGAGCATTAATGAAGTTGCAGAACATTTATAATAATATTATTATTATAATATATATGATTATTATGCAGATACAGATTTCATTAATGATGGTAATGGTAAATGTTCTGTAGCATAGAGAAGAACAGTTTACTATTGTTTTACCTAGTTTTATGGAACCAACAATGACTGGTATCAGACCTCCGCATTGTGCACTAATAGTAGCGAAAAGTTGGCCTCAGTATAATGATGGCATAATGAACTATAATCAGATTATTTAATCGCATTTGAATGAATGGGATAGTTTATCAGATAATTTTGATTCGGTTTGCTGTCCATCACGTCCTTCTTCCAACTGAAATCTTTATTAGGATATTATCAAATTGGTTTTAAACTATTATTTTATGCTGTGGAGCCATAGTACTATCTAGCAGACTTCCTATAGTATTCACGTAAGTGGATTAATAATAATAATTAAGATTGGTATAAACAAAAATAAAATTCACATTTTTATAAAGATCTGAACTAACAGTAAAACTATACCCCACTGGACACCATTCCATGACTTCCATGGTATCGGGGCAATGATTTGCAAATGTAATTGTAAAAGTTAAGGATTAAAAAGGTGACTCTTAAGCTGGGCATGCACGGCATCGTACGACAAATCTCACTCTGATCCTTGTGAACGTTAGACGACGCAATTCCGTGTGCGGATTGTCATTAAAAACGATCCATTACGGACGTGTCGTGGCGTTACCGTTGGGCACAGTGTGTGTCTGGTTTAAGGAAAACTCTTGGATGAGAATAGGCAGGCTATTCCACACCTTTGGTACAGCAACAGAGAATTCTCTTTCACCATACAGTATGTTTAAATGGATAAACCTATCGAGGATAGATTCAGATGCCGATACCTTTATTTTCACAACACACAAAATATCATACTATAATAATAATAATAATATAATATAATAATAATAATATAATATTTCACTTTTTAAGAGAAATGAAATTTTGGCTTATTTAAAGATTCCTACAAACAAAATTATTTATGAAGCCCGATGAAATTCCTTCAACACAAATTAATGTTGTCATGAAATTCTTCTTCCTTGTTGCAAAATGTAATACAAACAAATAGGTAATATAAATAGGTAACACACTTTTTTATATATATGAATAGAATGGACATAAATATATTTAGTTAACAAATAAAGCTAAGTTTGATTGGGAGATGTGTGATTAAGATAGGTTGTATTTTTTAAAGATCTGTTACATACACAGATGACTGTTGGCATGAAATTCTTTTGTTTCTGCTAGACGAGTCATGAACTCTTCTGAAATTGCCAATAATGAGTATTGTATTGCATAATCCCTTCAAATTTCCTAATCAAAAAATTGTTCTATAAATTGTCAGGTTGGTCAAATTTCATACCAATTCTCTTAGTAGCCATCTTAATATCTCTGTTTTAATAGTTGTTTAGAAATTTTCACAGAGCTCAGTATGAACTGGCATACAATGATGATGATGAACTTTAGGCAAACGTAATTCTCACAGCATGTGAGGGAACCATGTTAGCTAGTGAAGCTAGATTGAAAGATGGAATTAACTAGCTTTGGATATATATACATTTACAGCCAGCCTAGATTAATTTCTATACAAGCTAAAAAATTAAGTAGTCATTTTTTTTACATTTTTTGACAAGAATAAATCATTTAGGGGAAAATAAACTTGATAGAATACAGTACTACTTTACATAGAATAATTCATTGAAAATTTTTCTCTACTACTATAATGTAATAATGCTTTGTAGAAAAAAGATATTAATCCTTAGTATGAGCTGTGTTACCTATCATTAAGCCTGTTGATTTATGAATTGCTATAGTAATACCACAGTGGTTTGTAGTGTTTTTTTTTTTACATAATGATAATAATAATAGCAGAAATTATAATGTGCCAATTCGGAAGTGTATCAAAGGCACTTAAAACAACTAAACAAGATATGTACTTAAAGAGCACAAAAAAAACTTTGAAAAGTACAGTAGACCCTTAAATTTTCTGGTACAATCAAAGGATGATTGTATTAAAAGTGTCTGTAAATACATGAAAACTGAATGACTTTGATCTATGTTTTATTAGAAGTGTTTTAATTAGCAATACAAATTTTAATTGAAAACAAAATCTAGGTTTTTCCTGTATTTTCCCACAGGTAATACATGAATATTTTTAAAATTCAGATCAGAATTAAACATTTTTTTTTCGGTTGTAATGATTGGATTAATATAATGTCTGGATTAACATAATGACATTATTTTAAGAATACTTAACATAAATTTAATGTGCTCTTCATCATAATTATTGTATACATACAGTTCACAGAAATAGATGTTATTAAGAAGTCTGTAATTTCCAAATATTGAATTAATATGTTATCGGAAGTTGCTGAAACAACTTGCTTTCTATAAATAAATTTTTCTTTATTGCAGTAGTTTTCTTAATTTATAAATATTAATACATCTAAACTATATCAGTTATCTTGTTTTCCTATTGACTCAATGTAAAAGCCACAGCAACCCAATTAGCTTTCCAGGGAAATAGAAAAGAAAAATGATCATTGATGCTGTATTCATTTGGTATGTGTTCCTGTGACCTAGTTTTCACTGGCATCAGGGATGTGCAATCTAGTTACATATTCATTCAGGCATGGTTTTCACTGGTCTAAGGCATTTCAAGCAAATAGTCATCCAATCTGCCTGTTTGTTTTTGATTGTCCTGTGGTGTTTGAATTTCAAAAGTACAGCACTAGACTCACCCTGCACTAATTTAATACCTTTAATATTGGTATGTAAAAGCACAACCGTCACGTTAGATAGTAGGTTTAGAATATTTAGGAATTTTTTTTTTTTTTTTTTTTGTAGTTTTTTAATATTATATAAATTATTTGAAATTTTTTAACAAATATATAATGTTTAAACTTATTTGTATTAATGTACTTGTTTAATAATTAACTATTACAGTTATATAATTAAATTTAATTTCAATTCAATTTTTGTTATTGCTACCATCTTGGGCCAG
Organism: Anneissia japonica; assembly: GCF_011630105.1. NCBI lineage: Eukaryota > Metazoa > Echinodermata > Crinoidea > Comatulida > Comatulidae > Anneissia > Anneissia japonica. The sequence goes on from NW_022741166.1 coordinate 357,336, forward strand.
TATCCGCACAAGCACAACGAAACACAAAAAAATTACAATGCAATGGTAACTATGCATCATAGGGTATGGACGTCACTCCACTAAAGTTGAATGACCTGCATACCCCACCCTAAATGAACTATACTTTACATACCAGTAATGCTTTTTAAAACAGAATACAGTTGTCAGAGAAGGAGTTGGTCTTCATAAAAAAGAAGATGCCAAAGAATTTTATTGACATGCACAATTCTTAAATTTTGTACGAAGTTATAATAAGAATATAAGAACCTTAAAAACAAAATGAAAAATAAGGTAATGAAGCAAATAACTCGCAGCATCACTTTAGTGAATTGTGTACTGGCATGGCCCATGAGAAAGGTGGGCAATACCACCCGGGCAAAAACCAACCACAATAGACTATACCATTGTTAAAGTGGCCCCACCACCCACCCCAAATAAACAATGGTATAGTCCATTGTGGGTGGTTATTGTCCAGGGTGGTTTTTGTCTGATTTCCGGCCCATGACTTTTGTATTGATCTTGAACCAGCTTTAATGCTAATGCTATATAGTTAGTGGCCACTCGACTCATAAAAAAAATACCTATATTGATAGTAAAAACTATTTACAAGATATTACATCATCGTGGAATTAAATTTGTACAATCTGACTTAGTTAAAAATTTGGATGATGTCAACCAATCAAATATACTATACATCTCTGATGTGAAGGTCAATCAAATAATGTTGACTCTTAATTCTAATTATAACAATTAAACTCCTAATTGGAATTATATCAATTAAACTCATCTAGCTATTCTTCCCTGCCTATAAGATAGAGGAATAATAATATACCTTATTAGAGTTTTATCGTGCTATAATGATGCGATGCTATAATGATATAATGATGTTTGATTGAAATAGACTGGTAATTCTAGATATTGTTTCTTTATAAATGTATTCATGCATTCAGTGAGTTCTGTCTGTAGTATTAGGCTCTGTCCAGGCTACCAAATTTTATGTGACAAGTTTGTGTGATGTAATATAATATATGGGCATAATGATGTCATGTTATACCCATATATGGGTATTATGATGTATTATGATGTCATGTTATACCCATATATGGCCATGATGATGTCATGTTATACCCATATATGGGCATGATGATGTCATGTTATACCTATATATGGGCATAATGATGTCATGTTATACCCATATATGGGCATGGTAATGTCATGTTTTACCCATATATGGGCATAATGATGTCAGGTTATACCCATATATGGGAATGATGATGTCATGTTATACCCTATATGGGAATAATGATGTCATAATATACCCATATATGGGCATGATAATGTCATGTTATACCCATATATGGCCATGATGATGTCATGTTATACCCATATATGGGCATGATGATGTCATGTTATACCTATATATGGGCATATCACATTTATTTGTCATATCAAATATGATAGTGTTTACAGAGCATTACTTGCTAGCATGGAAGTATGACATTGAGGAATTCAGTGTGAGCGTGATTTCTTCTTCTTCCTTTTCTATGGCCAACTGGAGGTTTTGGCCCAACGTCTTGTTATTGATTTTTATTCTCACTAGACAATCAGCTTATCAAAAAGGACCAGATCCCAAGGAAGAGCACTTGAGAGCAATGCCCTTCATAAAGAAAATAACAGTAATAGCAACAACAAAAAAAATAATTAAAAAATAATAACAATAATTATTTGGAACAACACACTTTATTTGTATGACTTTTTACCACTGAAAACAAATAAATTTACAACAAAAAAAAACCCTGTTATTCAACTAATATGCTAATTAATAAAAAAAATTACGTAACTAGTTTTGTCCACCGACGGAGGACGCTATAAATTGTAGGCCTATGTCAAGTGTAGCGTTTAAGGGATAGTGGTTTCATGGTGTCATAAATTCCTGTCTGAAATTGTTTTTAACTCACATTTTTGCATATTGAAATTAAAAAAGAAATGCTACAAGCTCACTCTTTATCATTATAATCAATTCTTTGGTTTCAGAGCTTTTAGTGCACAAATTTTCCAGTTACGAGCATTATATTATGATTAAATTTATTGTACTTCTAATTATAATTGATAATATTTTAATACATATTATAGATGTATGCCATACATTAAGTGGTGATTGTTTAGTGAAAGATTGGATTAATGCCTGAAAAAATTGCCTGATGACTGCAAAGCCAGAAGGCAATTTTTTGAATGCATCAATTCATCCAAGTATGAAAATTGTCTCTAGTGCAAGGAAATACATGTGTGTTAATTGCATTAAACACCTACCCTTGTCAACAACATATTCTTAGGCCTAGCCCTAGGTGCTTTAGGAAATGGCAGCAGATCTGTGGTTCAAAATCGTTTAGCCTCATCACATATCTAGGCCAAACCGAAGAAAATCTGATAAAGTATCATTGAGCTTTTAGAATAATAGCCCATTTTTGTTGTCTGTTTCTCTGTTTATTTCATAGAGTAGGAATAAATTGCCTTAAATACTGCTCTTTCATTAATTTTGTTCAGTTTCTTTCATTTTCTAGGTTCTACAATTTCTAAAGCCATTTTTAATATTGTAACTATGCCTTCCTTGTGCAAGCAGAGAGCTAAATATAGAAACAAAATAAATTTTTCATGATAGCTAATGTATAAAGAAATGCCCCTTGGCTTGCGCGCAAAAACTGTATAATAGTTGAACATTTATAAAGGTTTCAAGATAGGAAATTAATGTTGAAATGTAAAGTAATGATTAATAATAAACAGCCAGCACTTTACAGACAAGTGTGAGAATAACAAGTGTTTATGTGCACACAATGCACTTCTGGATATTTATTAAACTTATAATTGTTATTTATATTATGAGTACTAGTACAAGTGGAATATTGATGATTATCGACAGGTAGTACTTAAAGATTTACTGGAAAATAAACATGCTTTCCTTGTACAAAATGCACGTCTTCAGATATAATTATAAGAACACTTTGCCTACGGTGGTTGCTGTCCTCCACGTAAGAGTATGAATGGGTTCCTTGTAGCTATGAACATAAATGTTCTGATTATGGAATTCTCTCGCAGGTAGCTGGCTGTATATGTGTTTTGATAGATATTTGATCCGATCACAAGAGCATAAATGTGAAGTGCAAAGATTTCGTTGACAGGATTTGCTCTGCTCTACCAGACTGGCATATTAATTGTGGATTTTAGAATTTTGTTGATACTATTTTTGAAGTAAATTTACTCCTTCAAATATAAAATTATCTTTGTAATACAATTCAGGCTCATTTCTTAATTCATGAAATATTGATAATTTTTGTATGAAAATGAATATCAATATAAGTATAATTAATTATTTTTGATATACTTTAATTTATTTTTGATAAAATATTTGTTATATGAATCAATAAACATACCAGTAATGAAATGTTTTTCCTTCTTATCTATTTCTTTTGTATTTCATGAAAATAATTAAAGACTGTACATAGATTTTTTATATCAACAACTCATCTTTGTATAATCACATTTACTGTATTAATAATAATATTTATTAATGATTAAACAATTTTCTTTTAGGGTACAAGGATAGAAGATCAACGTACAGATGCCCCTGAACGCGTGCGAGCTCCCACTGTACCTGATGAAGACTTCTTCTCACTAATCTCTCGTGTACAATCACAGCGATTAGAAGAACAGAGGTGCGATCTTCCAGAGTCATTGTCACGCGATATGATTACAGATGAGAAATAGGTACACATCCTTCCTCGGTATCTATATGATACTTTGCAATTTGTAAAACTCATATGAGAAAAACATATTTTGCTATATAAAAAAAATAAGAAAGCGGTGGTAAAGTAATAACTATGTAGAAATGAGAAGTAACAGCTTGAAAAATTATATGATGTTTTATATCATGAACGACGTCCTGTTACGATAATTTCTGACAAAGGCATCAATTGTTTATATTACTATGTACATAATGCGAGTGTGATGTGTATTTTATTTTATGTTGTGTATTCATTTGTTTGTATTATATTTTGTCTACAAACATTCTTAATTTGTGCCATTATAATTCATTCCATTGATGTGGAAATTTTATCAACTGTTTGCAGGTACTGTTCTTTGATAGTCTGCAGTTCTTACCAAAAAAAAGTGAGGGCGTCCTTGTAAAGATGGTGTATTTTTTTCTATAAGGAGAATATAATATTTTAAAACCACCTACACATTTTTTCTAATGCATTTCCTCAGATCATCTTTTTTTTAATATTTTCATTATGTAATATTTCACCTTCATGTGTAATATTGATTATTTTTCTTGATAAACCAGTCATATTTGTTTGCTATTTATTAAGTTGGTATTTTTATGGATTAAGTTGTGATTCAGTGTTTTGTTGATTAATTTCTAATCACAAATTGTTTTTAACATTCTACTCATACCATTGCTGAACAATTCCAGTTGTCAAATAATAATTTGAATAAATTCATCCAAAAACAATGAACAAACAATAATAAACAATAATAATTATAATAGAACTTCGGATCATCATAATCTTTATGATTATAATTATTAACTATGATGATGAGGAGTTATGATATCAGAATTAAGATGATAATCATGGTTATGATCATGTGTTATTATGATTCTTATTATCATTTGTACATCACATGATTAAAATTATAGGTTATTATCAAAAGTTATTATTTTCATGATACAAAATATGTATTATCATGATGATCGCCATGCAGTTATGTTATGATCATCATGAGTTATTATGATTACGATGACCATATGTTATGATGATAATAATCACATGTTATCTTATTGTGTTATTGTGATGGATAATTGTCATCGACAGCAGCATAACAAATAATAGTTAAGATGTTTATAATATTGGTAGGGAAGACAAATGTGATGTCTTTGATTGATGATCATGATAATTGAGACACAATCTATGCATATGCCTCACAAGTCCTTTGTTTGAATATAGACTAAGATCATAATCACTGCAGCCATGTCTGTCTTGTTTAATCTGTAAGTATCAAGAATATTTACAATGCATTGTGGAATTGCATCAGGTATGGCAAAAAATAATTCGGTCATGTAACACGTATCTTATCTCCAGTTTACTGTCTAGTCCTACAAACAAAAAGTATGTCCTGTTACATTCCACATAACTTGTCTCAGTTGTAGCATTATGTAGGACTGGTGTCATCCTCTTTCTTTTAAGTGTGGCTGTCACTTTGGCCATTTTGTATTCAGAAAACGTTTTAAGTGAACATGAAGACATCACCAATTTAACACCTCGTTCTCACAAAAGAAGAGTTTTTACACGTAATATATAAATATGTGACCCTCCACTACATAATCAAGTATTGTTGCACCTCATGTCAAATTATGATAATAGCTAAAATATTAGTTTGATATATCTGACAAATACTGTAGATAATAAGTAATCTATGAAGCAAAAGTTCTAGATAGAAAAATTGAGAAAAAATATTTGAGAATAATCACATGTAAATTTTGACTTGTTATTAATTCTATAGAAAGATGCAGCCCTTGTGCTAGTAACTAGGACTTTACATTGATCTTACTGAAACCAAGTGACAACCTCAAACCACACTGAAGAATTACAACAAATGAAACAATTCATATTTACTTTCAGAAATACGTACAGCCTCAGCATTAAAATTTGTCACTAATAGAAGGGAGACATAATAAAATAAAAAATTTATATTTTTATCTAGTTTACAATATATCTATAGTTGAGGCTGTTCTCATTGAGAGGTTTGGAGCAAATTGAATTATAGAAGATTGTCCTGCACCAAGATCTCACCCATTAACATTTACTATATGTACAACCGGTCACTCGCTGCAACGTACTCGTACGACAATCCAACTCCAATCCCTATGTATTACACTCGCAAAAATTATGAATGAAATTTTAACCAATTTTCAGTTGTATTTTGGTGTATCTTGTTTTACATTTTTGTGTTATACTTGTTGTACATTAAGGATCATTTGTATAATGTTCATGTTAAAACTGTTTAAGATTGTGTTATGTATAAAATTTTGATTTACTCAAATCAATACAGAATACAATTAATTATTAATTAAACCACTAATATAATATTTTAGAGATATGTATGCATAAATTAATTAATTTAAAACTAGATAAAGTGTAAACTTCATGACAACATTTATTTTTTTATTTTGTCTAAAATTCATGGCGTGTTCACTTGTATAAAATGAATTCCAAGTTTAGTAAATGAGGATTGTTTAGAATTTTTTTTGTGAAATTTAAGTTCAGGTGTTGAACCAAGGATGCAATTGTTGTGTAATTGATGAACTTTATATAAAATACATATATGTAAAATTTTAATTCCATTCATATATGTATTGGTTATCTAATATATATTATGTTAATTCTTGTAAGTATAAAGTTAATGTATGCTATTAATACATATTTTGTTAATGTGTGTTATGTAATATATATTAAGTATTTTATAATATAATGTATGTTGTATGTTGTACAATATACATTATGTTAATATATTTTACATAATATATATATTGTTGCATGTATTTTATGCCATGTTTATTAAATCATGTATGTATATTATTATTATAATTGGAGATGTATGTGACCGAATGTAGGTGGTAAAATAAAGATGGTTGATGTTTGTTGAGGATATGCAATATTATGTATACATACACGTGATATAATAGGTAATAACACTTGCACATACATTCTCTGAGGTATATTTAATGAGTATCTGCATTGCCCATGCGTATATAACAAATGTGATTCCAGATTTATTTATTTTTTATGATTATAATGACCAAATGGCCATTTTGCCCTCAATTATGTTCACAAGATTGAAAAAAAAAACATTTTATAAAACATTTGTGACAGGCTGTCAAAGCATAAGTGCACCAGCCGAATTTCAATTGCTATTACTGTACAAATAAGCAGTTTTCTGTTGCATTTTTTTTTTTTTTCTTGCAATAGAAAACTTAATTTCTAAACTGTTTTAATGAATTTGTTTTATGTGAGAAGATGATAGTCGTAATGATTGTAAAACACCGCAGTTTGTGTTTGCCTTGCGAGACACATGTATATCTAGTAATTTTAGAATGTATCTATACATAAGCATTTTTTAGCGAGGGAATGTGTGTGTAAACGTGCTTGTCTGCGTGTGTGTGTCAATTAATTCACTCGTAAAATATTGAATTCAAATTGATTTGGAGGCAAGAAGATTAGAAAGGTTCTTGGAGCATAATTTGCATCGTGTATGAAATGTAAAACCTCGGTAATTCTAATTTTTATAGGTAGTAAATTTTAAAGTTGTCTAGATTGCTTATGGACTTGTATTTTAGACAGCCTTAAAAACTACAACAATTCACCACACACATCTTCGCGTGTAATTTTCACGTGTCGATGTGTGTAATTTGTATGTGTCTATTTGGCTTGCAAAATCTGTATGTAATTTTGTTGAATCTTCATGAAAAATGTACAGATTTTACTTACCGGTAGGCTTTGTTTAAGTAAGGAACCCAATTTACATGGCAAAATTCAATGCACCTGTGCCCAACTTCTTCCACGTAAACTGGGTGTTCTTGCTCGAGTGTCCCTGTCAGGGCAGTACATAGTTATCTACACCATGTGTGGCTAATAAATTATGTATTGATGTACATGATGTAAATATATTCAAAAGGATACATTACCGATGATATACCACCTCCATTATATTTTTTTTTTCTGTTACAATGTTCTGATACATTTATTATCTAGTACTGTATATCATTTCAATCGATTTATTAATTACTGTGTTTTTTAATACACCACCTCCAGATCTAATAAAATGCCATCAAAATGGTTGTATATAACCTGTTAGATATTTCTTTTGTGTTTTATTATTTATTATGTGTTGCAAACAAAGAAGTTGCAGTTACGATACATCATATTCATGTGAACACTCTAACGACGTGGTAAAACGCGCGTGTAGCCTACTGGTATTTGAAAACAAAGTTACGAGCTTCATCGCCAAATCAAAACAGTGGGAATTTTTAAGAAGCGCAAGGCCTAATGGTGAATGCGAGATTCATTGTGACGTCAGCTTGTGCTGGAATACCCTCTTGTTTCCATTAGTGTATTAACACAAACAAAAAAAAAATGTTGAAAAATTAAAATGGAAGATTACATACAAAACTAATCTCTAACATCCCATTTTCTGAGCATTGAAAGTTCAAATACACTTTGTTTCACAGTGTATTGTTCTGTTATAGCCTTTGAAGGCATTATGTGGTCTGTAAACAATATAAACAGCGGAAGAGCAATTCTGTGGTACATCTACAATTAGAATTTGTATTTTTTCGTTCTGAGAATTGATTAAAGGACGAAAGAGTGCATTACTGCCTAAGTGATTCACACCCTTGCGCATGCTAAAATGCACCTAGACGCCGTGACGTTACTCCATATTTTATCACAAAACAACATTGAGTTTAACCGGAAGTAGGACACTAACTGGCAAACTTTTGCAAAAGTTACAGCATTTGCGCCTGGTTTGTGTAGCCATAACATCAAAATATGAAAGTATTGATGATCTAAAAAATTTACTGTGCTGGCATTCGCACATTCGCCCTAAATATTACATATTTTAGTTTCAAACATTTTGTTTATTCTTTGATTACGTGCAGAAATTAAATGAAAATGTACTCAAGATTGATTTCACCAGTAAATCTAGCTTACAAAAATATGTACGTAAACATAACAGTCATAGAATGGACTGTAAAAGATTAACGTTACGAAAATCTACTGTTATTACCCTATCAATTAAAATGACCATTGTTCATTCTGTTCTTGAATCCACAGACTATAATGAACTTTCAGATTCTGACACAGTTCATGGTGTCACCGGACTTAAATGACCTGACTATTGTGTATTGATTAATAATACAGTTCTAGCAGGTTATTTTTTTATTGTAAATTTTTGTGTATATTTGGTTATATCGGCCCACATAAGTTTTTTGATATATTTATATATATATATATATATATATATACTGTCTCTTATACACATCTAGATGTGTATAAGAGACAGTATATATATAGATTAAAAGGCAGAATACTGGAAAACAACAATGCTGTGGGAAACAATGGCTGGATCTCAGTAGAGATACAAAAATGATAAGCAACAGCTAAAAAGTAAACGTAAGTAAACAGCCAGCCGTAAGTAAATACCACACATAGGCTAGGCCTGTTCACACATAGGCCTGTTGTATATTAATAATAATGCTCACAAAATCTTTTCCAAATATCTGTCTAAACATCTTGAATCACACAGGGATTACCTACACCATTAGCGATATGTATACATATTCTATTTTTATGCATTTTGATTCCCCCGGTCATGGCCTACGACTTTTGATATTAAATATGCAATGCTTTTGGAATTGCATATCCATGCAAGTGCTGACTACAGAAATATTTAGCATGGCTTATAAATATTTTTAATGACACATTACGGTACACAAAGGCATCATAAAATTCGCGAACGTGCGTAGGCCTATGGTATTAATTTTATAGTAAACATACTGTGAATCGTGGCATTTATCGATCTGAAGTAAGAAAAGTAACGTAAAGTGAATATGAATATCAGTTTGCTCTACAGATGTGATCAAAATACTATTATACATGGCTCTAAATTTTCTGTTACAAGTAAACTGTTATTATTATTTGAACAATTTAGACACGGAATAGGTGCCTTCATTTATATATTATTTATTAATCTATTTATTAATTCTGTATACTTACGTATTTTTATTACTTTATATCGCATTTTAATATATCATTCTAAATTGTTGATGTAATAAAATGTATAAACATAAACAAATTATGTGTGAGCCTATTGTCTTTTCTTGTTTATTGTCATGTCTGATGTCTTGTTCTGTGTGAAGACTGCAACTGAACTCCGCCTGGCCCTTGCGGTAAAATAATAATAATATAACTTATGAAATAGTTATGGCACTCAGTTTTATTTTATTTTACATGGGTATTGCCTAACATAATGAAACTTTTTAATTATAGGCCTATAGGAATGTTTGATGCATTCCGGGTGCATATGCCTGCGCCCACTTCTCTGACACTCAATGTATCCATTGTTTCACTTTTCGCGGCCATGTGTGTCGAATTTGTAATAAATACTTAAAATAAATTGATTATTATGTGAAACACTGCTTCGGCGAAAAAGACGAGTTGGGCAGCACTAGGCTAGGCCTACGACCAGGATAACGATGATGTTACATCATGCTATGTTTAACATCATGTTAACAAATAAACAAAAAGTAGGTCTAATGTATTCCACAACGTTGCACGTGGCACACGAAGCAGTGTATGGATTTACAGTTTTATAAGGATTATATTAAACGTGAGTTACCGTTTTTAATAACAGGTACAGTATCATTTTATTCGGAATCATCCTATTCATCATTAACGTTTTTTCCTATATACTATTTTATAGAAGAATTTTATTTCAGCATACTTCAATATTATATTTCAAAGTCTATTGAAAATTAAGTAGGCCTACACTCACGACGCAGTTTATTATTAATCTATAGCTGGCATTTCCATGAGTTATACAGCATATTGGTTTTGTTAATTATAACGGATTATATTCGTCTGAAAAAAAATTCTATATGCCTTGGTTGATTCAATAATGAATGCACAGATTGAATGTGCCTGTTTTGTAATACAGGCCTAATGTGTTTCTCTAACCGCATTTTGTAATGGGTCGAAACATTTAGAACAATTTGTTTTCGTGAACTATGGCCGACTTCCTTCCATTTATTGTGATGTTTTCTGTTGATGTTTGTCACACAGGAACATGCATTAAAATATTACCTGTTTTATATGTTGACAGTAAACGTATGTTTCATGTTTAATAGGGGATAGTATAGGTCAAGCAAAACTGTGATGTGTTAGGTATCTTTTTTATCGGAGAATAATTTGTTCAGATTTAGGCATCCCTTTTATCGTAGTGATTTAACATTCAGATCAGACAGGTGCACGTGCACTCACAGTCTTGGACTTTAAATATACTATAGAGGGCGCATCACTAATTTCACACAGAGACTACCATGCTTGTTGATCTATTTACCCTACAAATTGAAGAAACGATTGTAAGAATCGATCAACTGAAGTATAAATATATACGGGTAAATAGTCAATTAATTCGTCCGGTTTACGTCGCGCATGCATGTTTACATGAAATATCGGTCTGTAACATGGACAGAAGTACACATAAAAGAAAGGTTTGGCTTCTTTATTGAGTATCCGCTTTTGACGATCATCGTTTGTAAGGCCTAACTTGTTAAACTTTGGGAAAACTTACGTAACTGGGCCTCCAAGCCTAGATAGGTAGGCCCTAGGCTAGGCACCTTTTTTTTTAAATTGAAGCCCACATTACGGTGCAACAAGTACGAGTACGACGTATTTTACTCAAGAAAGGAAGTGATCATACACAAGCCTAGTCTAAAAACTCTGGGTTGCTTTGTATCTGATTTATTTTCTTTCTCTATGATCTGATGGAAATTGAATATCTGTACACTAAAGAAACTGACTGATCATTGAGCAAAACCATGGAGGTATTGTAGAGAAGAAGGCAAAAGGAAATTTATTATTTTATATTTAGCAATAACAAATTTTTATAATCCTGTCACTCCTGTCAGGTCCGAAGTTAGTGATCTGCATGGGCGTAGGGTGGACGGAATTCTCAATTTCCACAAATCATCTCAATTAGTCTTGTCCTATTAGAATGTTTAGTAAATATTGAAGGCATCTATTTTTCCAAGAAATATTAAAATTGAACGAAGTGTTATGAAAGAATTTTTCTACATCATATTATTAGAAAAAAGAAGGAAAATAAACAATTTATTTAATTTATATGTCCTTATGTTAAATATGTAAGTGTGCATAATAGTAGTAGTACAATCACTCATATTTTACAGTCAACAACAAGATATTTTGTTGACGAAAAAGCTGGTGATCTTAATGAGGATGAAGATAATAGAAGTGAAGAAGAACAGGTAGCAAATGAAAGTGTGGAAAAATGGAAACGAGGAAGCACAATTAAAGACAAATTCCCTGGACCGGCCCCAATTGATGAAGAAAAACTAAAGAAATATAAACGTGGAGAAAGAAATGAATATGTAAGATAATATTAGTAATCAAACTATGATAATTTAGTATGTTTTTAACATTTTTTTATTATTATTTTTACTTTGCTTGAAAAAACTCACTAATTACAGTTATTTATCTGAGATGAATCTTAAATATTTTTGTGTAGAAATTTATGTTTTTTTATCTATTGTTACTTTTTATGTTGAGCAAAATGAGGTACTTTTGTATTTGGCGCTATAAGCTGACATTCATATTCACTAGGTATATTACTATGTAGTAATATATGGTAGGATAACATGCCAAGAAGAGACCTATATTGGGAAAATGAGCACTTTTTAAGTACGAGTATGAGATTAATCCTTGAATGTTTTTGTTGGAATCAAACTCATTTTGTGTATGATTGTTGATCCTCTATCCCATGACCAGTGGAAATAAAACCATACAAAACTAATAAATAAATAAATAAGTAAATCAATTTGTATTCAAATGAGAAATATTTATCTAAATTTTCAGAAACATTTACGGGATAGGAAACAGAAACGAATCATCAGAAACGAGGAACGTAAAATGAAACAGGCTGCAGAAGAAGCCGCCAGGGCTGAGTTACTACTCACAGAGGAGGCTGGGTAAAATTTAATTAGTAGTTTTTTGTGATAATCCTAAATATTAAGTAGTCTACCTATCAAATTAAAGGACAGAGGAAGTACTATTTATATGTTCAATAATTGGCAAGGCAATTATTTCCCATTCTTATTTTCAATTGAATGCTAATTATATACATAGTTATATGTAGGTCAGTATATACAGTACAGCCTTTTATAATTATTGGCTCAAATCATTAAAATTTAAGCTTATGGTATTGTGGAGCTGAAAATTATTATTGTGTGATTAAGTTCACATTTGATTTCCACCCACACAAGCATTAAAGGTGAAGGTAGTCCCATATTTAAAATGTTGTTATTCCCCTTAGGTTCTTAGAAGCAGATGAAGGGGAAGAGACCTCAAAAATTAGTCAACACGAGCTGGCCAGGAATGTAGACATAACAAGTGCCCAAAAGGTATTATTAATGGTTTATCATTGTTATTTCGCTTAAAGAAAAAGTACAGTATGGTGTTTTAGAGAAAAAATACAATTACACCAAACTAATTTGAAATATTGGAGCAGACTTGGAGACTTATAACTTGACATGAATGATTAAAATGTTTTTATATTTCAGGGGCGGATCCAGAGACGTCCGAAAGGTGGGGGGGGTCCCAAAAGTGGGGAGGCCGATCGACACAACACTAATCTGGGTGGGCGAAATTTTTGTTTTGTAGATGCCTGAATATAACCTTGGAGGTGTTTTGGGAGATCAATTATTTCTTTTTTTCTTTTTTTGACTTTCCAAAACGTGGGGCTGGGGCTGGACAGGGTTCCCCACCCGAAATCCTCCCCTGTATTCAGTTCATTTTTTAGAGACTACTACAATTTCTGAAGTACATCACTTTTTTCTTTATGTCCTCTCAGTATTTTGAATTAAAATTAGACCAATTTGGACCATATCGACTTGACTATACTCGTAATGGTAGACAGCTTTTGATTGGTGGGCAGAAAGGTCACTTAGCATCAATTGACTGGGTCACAAAGAAACTTCTTTTTGAGATCAACGTCATGGAAAGTATACGTGAAGTCCAGTAAGTTTAAAAATTGTTTTGAATATATTTTTATCAATGAACAATGAGAATTTCATCTGATATATAAATAATGGGAACCAGTCAGTTGGCCCCTTAGCAAACTCTCCCTTTGACAATTTTGTAGGGGGAAAGTTTGTCAGGGTGCTGGTTTGTTAGGAGTCAACTTTGTAGGGGGGGACTTTTTCAAGGAGGCAAGTTTGTACGGGGCCACTTTGTAGGAAGAAACTTTCTTAAGGAGACAATTTTGTAGGGGAAAAGATTGTAAGGTGTTAGTTTGCCAGGGGGGTGAGTTGACTAGAATCCATAAATATGTATATATTAGTTTTTGCATCTCAATTTGAACCCATGACCTCTTTTTAAAGATTTATAGGTTAAAAAAAATAATAATAAATTATTGTGCTGGTTTGTTAGGAGTCAACTTTGTAGGGGGGGACTTTTTCAAGGAGGCAAGTTTGTACGGGACCACTTTGTAGGGAGAAACTTTCTTAAGGAGACAATTTTGTAGGGGAAAAGATTGTAAGGTGTTAGTTTGCCAGGGGGGTGAGTTGACTAGAATCCATAAATATGTATATATTAGTTTTTGCATCTCAATTTGAACCCATGACCTCTTTTTAAAGATTTATAGGTTAAAAAAAATAATAATAAATTATTGTGCTGGTTTGTTAGGAGTCAACTTTGTAGGGGGGGACTTTTTCAAGGAGGCAAGTTTGTACGGGACCACTTTGTAGGGAGAAACTTTCTTAAGGAGACAATTTTGTAGGGGAAAAGATTGTAAGGTGTTAGTTTGCCAGGGGGGTGAGTTGACTAGAATCCATAAATATGTATATATTAGTTTTTGCATCCCAATTTGAACCCATGACCTCTTTTTAAAGATTTATAGGTTAAAACATAATAATCAATTATTGTGCATTATGATATTAAAGATAATGATTGCTACTCCTTTATTTTTTAGGTGGCTGCATCTAGAGACCATGCTCGCTGTGGCACAGAAGAAGTGGCTGTATATATATGATCACCAAGGCACTGAGTTACATTGTGTTAAAACCTTTAATGATGTACTGAAGATGGAATTCTTACCTTATCATTTCTTGTTGGCTGCTTCAGTAAGTAGTGGTTTAATAGTGATGGATGGTGGTGTTGATAGTAATCTTTGTGGTGAATACCTTGGAGTATGGGAATATGCTTTTAGACACCTACCTGGACTGAAATCTGGGGCCAGATTTATCAAACTAGAAATCAGCTTAAACTCGTCTTAAGTCCATTCTTGAATGCATGTTCTCGTGCCACCACTGGGTGATGGGTCAAATAATGACAAGGCGATACCTGAATTGTTTTTTTGTTTTTTTCTGTTTTGCTCTTTAATTCAATATCAACATTTGTGTTTAAAAATATCATGTATAATTTTTAGTCTTTATTTTATTTAATTGCAGAATTCTTTTGGATATCTCAAATACTTGGATATCTCTGTTGGAAAAGAAATTGCAGGTTACCAAACCAAATGTGGACGTCTGAACGTAATGACACAGAATCCTTACAATGCCATCGTACATATGGGGCACCCTAATGGTCAGTGGAGTTAGTATACATTTGAGCATGGCAGTTCCATTTAGTCACATGATAATTTGACTGTCAGCCCGAACAAATTTTGTTATTTGTTGTAGGTAGCTCATGTCTTCCAGTTAGCTAAAAATAGCTAGTGGAGCAGATGTTGATAGGAAACGTAGATTGACGATTTAACTAATATCATTTGAAAATGAATCATTCAGAATTGTTTTTTTGTTTTTGTTTTGTTTCAGGAACAGTAACAATGTGGAGTCCCAATATGAAGGAGCCACTAGCGAAAATGATCTGCCATCCTACAGCTATCCGTTCAGTTGCCATCGATTCCAAAGGACTGTAAGTTCATGGGGCGGATCCAGAGAAAATTCTGGGTAGGGGTCATGAGATGTGCGAAGCAATAAGCGGGGTGGGGGTGTGTGGTGTTTAGAAATGCCTGAACATAAACACTGGTACATGGAATTTAAATCAAAGCCCACTGGCCAAGTATCTATGCTTTTATGTTCTGTTAATTTTTTCTATCAGATACATGGCTACATCAGGACAAGACCGTATTCTTAAGATATTCGATATCAGAACATACAAGCCACTCCAGGCCTACAAGATTGGGCTGGGTGCCTCAGAGCTGTCCTTCAGTCAGAGAGGTCTTCTGGCTGCAGCTGTTGGTAATGTTGTTGAGGTGAGACCCAGGCCCAACCTCCCAAACATTTTTTTTTTCTGGTTTACACAATGCTTGGTAGCCTTAATCTTGCATATTATTTTAAGAGTTTTATTTTGAGAACAAAGATCATTATCATCACTGTAAATGTTATAATTAGCTTCTTTATTTTATTTTGTTGAGATTCAGATTTCTTTATTCACTTCAACTGGCAGTAAAATACTGAATTGCAAGAAGTTTACAATAAAATAAAAATGCATAATTAAATTGTTTTCTTAAAATACAATATTGAAAATTGAAAAACACACAACACCACAGAATTGAAACATTGAAATCTTATCTAACACATTAAGACGGCAAAACTGAAAAGATAACATTACACAAAAAAGGAAATTCAAAGCAAACAAAATTTGGAAACTGTTATTGCAATTTGATTACTATTATTATAATTATTTTTAAAATTTATTGTGGAGTATAAAAATATAAACCAACGACCCACATTATTTATAACTATGTTTTATTTTGAAAATATTCTTATTGTACAAATTATTATATTTTTGAAATGCTGTCTATATATTGATGGAATAATAGCCTTTGATAGTTTCAGGAAGCAAGAAAATTGAATACATTGTAGTGTATGTTATATTATTCCACACAGGTATACAAAGATTGCTGTACAAGTGCAGTGGACAAAGCATACATGACCCACAGGTGTACATGGCCAATCAGTGACCTCAAGTTCTGTCCATTTGAAGATGTTATTGGTTTAACTCACTCAAAAGGCTTCTCAAGTCTGCTTATACCAGGTAGGTTTGTACATCATTCCTGATGATGACATAATTAATGTCGAAATATTGAATCCCGACACGATGACATGCATTTCTATACTTGGAGTATGTATTATACTATCTTATCTGAGATTAATCCGTAGACCTTTCGGTTTTTAGGTTTGTACAAATTAAAGAAAACTACCCTATGACCATATATGGTATAATATAAAGCAGTTATCATCATCATTGCCAATAATGTTGATTTGTTTGAATATAAGTAAAAATGTATAATCCATTTTTTTTATTTAATTAATAAGTGAATTTTATTTTATAATTATATAATTATTTTATAATTATGTATATTATTTCATTTTAATGATGAACTTAATTACCAAAGACTAATGTGATCAAATGAGTAAGTTATGTACAGTAATTAGCTATTTACCAATGTATTGCTGCTACCGCTGTGTTGGATTCTAGGTGCTGGTGAACCTAACTTTGACAGTTTAGAGGCAAATCCTTATCATTCTAAACGACAGCGACAGCAGTGGGAGGTGAAAGCATTACTGGAAAAGGTAATTTAATTGCAATTTATAGTCAATTTCATTTTTTATACCGTGTGGGAGTATAATATTGCATATTTAAGGTTGAATTGAAGTGATAATTTTGATGTTCGCCCCCACATTGAAGCGTGAAAACAGAGTGTAATGTAATATAGAGATATATAAATAGTATAGTCTGTTTTGCCAAGGGATACAAGATAATTTGAAAGTATTTTTAGTGAAGGAGTCTAGTTTATGCAACTTGAACTCACAAGATTTTGAACTAAACTTCCGAGAAATCCACTTTAACTTATGAGAATGCTTCTTGAAACTGATGTTTATGCATCTCCTCTTTAACCTACAAGTACTTACAGACAATTAGAACATAATAATGTACATGGGACTATTTACATACAATCTTGAAGATGCCACTCGTGAAAATGCTACTTGTAACTGATGCATAGAAGTACTTTCGGACACTTAGAACACATGTACAACAATGTACCTGGGAGGGTGACTTTAACTGATGAGACGTCACTTGAACTTGTATGAATGTCACTAGAAACTGATACGGAAATAAACAAATCATTACTTAGGTTTCGTAACCTTTACAAAAACCATGTCAACTATGTAACATTGATTTTGTTATTCATTTCTACAAATATTCTGTTTTGATCTTAAAATTCATAACAAAAATGTTAGTGCTCATCTAGGCCCAAGTATACTTGAATGTTTTGAATGATTTTTATTTCTCTTTTAATTTGACAGATCAAAAAAAATATACTGTTGTATGACCATATATAGTCATGATGTGCCTATATATGGTCATGATATGATGTCATTATGACCATATTTAGGCATAGCACATTTTTTGTCAAATAAAATTTAATATCTGTATAGGGCTTATGATTACAAGATAAGTAATTCCAATATTTCCTTTTTTGTTCCATTTAGCTTAAAAAAAAAAGACAGTATATATTTAAATTAACATCCATGGCTAATGTTTTTGAAATATAAATGGAGAATGCAAACTGATTCATTATTTCATTTATAATTCTACAGATTCAACCTGAACTGATTAGTCTGGATCCTGGTAAAATTGGAGAGATGGACAAAGTGACAATGGAACAGAGATTCAAAGAAAGGAGAGAATACCTAGTGAGGATTATTTTATTCAGCTATTAGGCACAAAGATATGCCAAGCAGTTAATCACTCTTCAAGGTGGCAATCCTGTCACAGGAGAAACATTCACACGAATGCTTTACATAGACCAAGTCTCATTATGAAGCTTAGGAAGTGGAGTTGTTTTGGTCAAGGGCATATCTGGAGATGTCCAAAGGTGGGGGTGTGGGCCCTGAAAGTGGGACTGATTGAGATAAGTCTACCTTAGGGAGTCTGGGGGAATTCCCTGCACAATGTTTGTGTTCTAGACACCCGAATATAATCTCTGAGGCATTTTGGCCCCCCCCCCTCTGAATCCGCCCCTGTTGGTCTTGAGAACAAATCCTATTACCATGACAGGAATTGAACCCAGGACCCTGGGATTGGAAAGCAAGCACCTTAACCACCAAGATATTCAGCACCACTCCAATACAGTATAATAATGATCTAGAAAAAGTGTATGCCTTCAGTTAGCAAAAATACTATTATTTGTATATATAATAAAGTAATAGTAGTTGTTATTATTATACTTATATTTCATATTAAAACCCAATTCCAAAGTCTCAATTATTTTGTTTCTTGTAGGGTTTTGAAGAAGATCGTAAAGGATTTGTGCCGAAGCACAGATTGAAGGGAAGAAGTTCAGCTGGAAACAGACAGCACAGGAAACAAAAGGTGGCCGATCATTTAGCCAGGGTTAGTGGAATTGATACTGAGCTCCGTTTCAAAGAGGCATGACATTAGTAAAGAGAGGTTAACTGATCAAATTATAATACACAGTGCATCTCTTAGAAGTGGAGATAGATTAGAGAGGTCTACATATTTTACGGCATTGTTTAGAGGAGGAGTGTGTGTTTTTTTCTTCTAAATGTAACAGCTTCTTTAAAAAAGATTTTAGTTTAAACAGCAGTCATTCACTTTAGTTTTGTTGTAAAATTATTATGTATATTTTTATTGCAGAATAAATTTATAGTTATTATTCCTATAATGTAAAATATATTAATTCCTAATGAACTTCAAATTTTTTTCTACAGCAAAAAATCAAAGCATCTATCAATAAAACAGAACAAAAACACAACAAAGATGAGGATAGCGAATACACATCAGCCCTTGATAGGTTCAAGAAGAAATAGTAGGACATGTACAGCATTGATATATATCAAAGAAAGTGAGCGATTCAAACTGGTTAATGACGAGGAGCTTACATAGATACAGTACAAAAGGAAGTCTTCAAAAGTGGTACCGCTCACCTGCCTGGGTTAACCTATCATCAGAGGCATATGGTGGGTTGGGGCTAATGAGAATGTGATGATTAAGTGAGAATGTGAGGGTTAAGTGAAATTCAGCTAGTTGGTGATAACTACTTGAGAGTACTTTTTTTCTCTTCAGACTTTTTCCTCAACAGTCAACTTTCGTGCAACCCTCTTCCATTAGATATGCCAATTCATATCATGCCAGACAGCCTCAGGAATCTAGTTACAAGAACTGGCAACATTGTCTTGGTGAGAAATAACTCAACATACCTGGGGCGGATTCCGGGGTACAGGCAGTGTGATCACACCCCACTAAATTGTTAAGAAAAATAATTGTTGTATTGCATTATTGATATATTATTTTTATCATTATGAACATAGTACTGGTAAGATTTTTAAAGTATGAGAGTGTGCAATTTACGGGCACTTAGGTCCATATTCTAAAAATTATCACACCTCAGCCCCAACCTTATTGGGGCTGACGTGGTGTCGACTCTCACGCACACCCCCTACCACCAAAACCCCCTAACACCAATTCCTGCATCTGCCCCAGCATACATGGGCTATATTACTAAAAAGAAAACAATTGGACTAAATTATTTTACACATGTGATTATTTACTCCCAGTATTACCAGGTGTCTGCAAGGCAGCTTGCAACTTGATGCTATAGATCAATGATATTTTTTCCAAATACAAAGTTTTGCTTTGGTAATTTAAATTTATATTTTGAAGCTATGTTTTACATGGAAAAACATTCACTACGAAATGGTGAACTATTTAGTGATATGAATGGGAGTAATTTTTTTTAGCATGATTATCTGTATGTGTACTGATATGCTAAAATAAATAATAAATATACTTCTCAAATAAAATCAAAGTGTTTGGTTTGGGTTTTTAATCCTGCAGTCTTACTTGATATATAATACACTACATACATATACACACACATTTGTATATAGACACATGATAGTAACTTTAGTATTAAGATACAGTTTCATTGGTGATAATTAAAGATGACAATGAATATTTGAGAATCATTACATATAGGCACATACACCATAAATTATTTGATAGAAATCCTTGGTCACTATTCCCTTCAGTTTTTAGGGTGGATTACAATTAAGTATGGGTATTAATAGAGTAAGGCCTACTACAGGGTATATTCCATTAAGTCAAATACAATTGATGCACTTGTTGCATCATCATCTTTTCGACCATTATCAGTTCATCGGTAGATGAAAGCACATAGTAAAAACATGTTGCCAAAGAGTAAACCGTTGTAAAAAGGGTACATCAACGCTGAAAACCTATGCGAAGAAGGCAGCTTGCAACTGGACAAACTTTACCATACCATTACATAACATCACTCCAGCGTCAGTACATACACCCAACTGGACACATGAACAAAGCGACACAACACCAAACCCTATAATTGTCATTTATTTACTTAAGGCCAACTCAGACAGCGTTGGCCGACGCAGCCCGACGCGATTTGTTGTCGCGTCGGGTCTGTGTGAGTTGAACAGACGCGACGGTGTGCGTCGGGGGCAGTCGCGTAGTAGAATATTAAACGTGTTTAATATTTCTCACGACGGCTTAAAACTGTCCCCCGACGATAAATCGGGTCGGGCTGCGTCGGCCGACGCTGTCTGAGTTGGCCTTTAGATGGCTAAACAGACTCGGGACCAGCTTACCTAGTCAAGTTACCTCTGGGCCCTGTGTAAACATTTTAAATATAAAACATTTTAATTCAGTAACTCTGAAAGCACAATTGAAACACTTTGGTATGCTAAAACCATGTCTAGATATAAATAATAAAGTTTGTCAACATTTGCAGAGAACAAATAAGTAAGTAATAACAATATTGCTCAGATAGGAACATAAGATGTTATCGTATCACACATATCACTTCAATATATCAATGATATTCATATAAATATACATATCTAATATGTATATATATATATATATACATATATATATATATATATATACATATACATATACACATATACATATATATACATATACACATATATATACATATACACATATTCACATATATAAATATATATATATACATTAGTTATACATATACACCCACACACATATATATATATATATATATACATACACTACTTTACTTTACTAACTTCAAGGCCGTGAGTCCACACCCACCTCTGTCCCATCATGGTTGAGGAATAATATCTCAACATGGCCGGAATATATAACACTCTTATAGGCCTAGAGTAAAATTCATCATCATCACATCACCACGATCTTTTATCTGCAATTTTCGGCAATAGTATAGATCCTGTCTCTTATACACATCTTATATATATATGATATACATATATACATATATCATCAATATATATATATATATCTATATATGTATGTATATCATATATAAATATAAAAACATATATAAATATGAATTTGTGGAGTTGGATATATTTCCGGGAGATTCCTGCTTGCTTGCAGGAGTGCTGGAGACCGTCTTCATAGCCGTCGGAAACATTTTGCAAGTATTCCGGCCATTATAAGAGCGGGATGGGGGAGAGCATACTCACCTCAGCCCAACCATTTTTGGGATGAGGTGCGAAAATGTGAGGAAATAATAGATGGCAGAAAATGACACTCAGTAAAATCCATCATCACATCACCATTATAATCAAAATAAAGCGCCAACAAATTTCTCTTTTATCATCGATTTTCGGCAACAATAGAGATCATTGGTATGTGTGATGAGACTATAGAAAATAAGACATTAAAACACCGTTTTTGATGTATTTATTTATTTATCACGTCAAAGATAAAATGTGAGTTCACACCCATCTCAACCTCACCATGGTTGGGGCTGAGGTGCGAAAATTGTGGGAAATAAATAGTACCTCTAGATGGCGGAAGACAATTTTATATAGTAAAATTCGTCATCATCACATCACCATTATAGTAATTGGGATGGACTTCGGCCTAATGGGCGTTCCTGATGCTCATTACGGTAATTTTTACTTTTCTTGATCTCAATCCATTTGTTATGTTGCTTATGCATGTTAAGCATCGAATAAATAGACAATTTTATATAGTAAAATTCGTCATCATCACATCACCATTATAGTAAAAATGAAGCGCCAACAAATTTCTTATGATCTTTTATCATTGATTTTTCGCAACCATAGAGATCTAATGCGTGATGTACCATAGAAAATAAAACTTAAAAACATTGTCTTTGATGTATTTTACTTTACTTTACTTTACTAACTTCAAGGCCGTGAGTCCACACCCACCTCTGTCCCATCATGGTTGAGGAATAATATCTCAACATGGCCGGAATATATAACACTCTTATAGGCCTAGAGTAAAATTCATCATCATCACATCACCACGATCTTTTATCTGCAATTTTCGGCAATAGTATAGATCTAATTAACTTCTGTATTGTACCATAGAAAATAAAACTTAAATTAGATTGCAAGTAATTAGAGCCGGCTTGACCATTAATAACTTTGTGTCACATAACAGCCTATACTGATTCCATCGGAGTCGTGTTTTTTAAAGTCGATTCTTATCCTACAATCACTAACATAATAATAATTATCGACATCATCATCACATCATCATCATCATCGCCATCATCATCATCATCATCATCATCATATTCACCACCACCACCATTATTATTATTATTATTATTATTATTATTATTATTATTATTATTATTATTATTATTATTATTATTATTATTATTATTGTTGTTGTTGTTGTTATTGTTATTGTTATTTTTATTTTTATTATTATTATTATTATTATTATCATCATCATCATCATCATTAACATTTGCTAAGCTGAGATTGATAAATCCCGGGTCTGGGCCCCAGTAGCACATGTTGCTGTAAACTAAACATTATTTTTAACTTGAAACGCAACCAGCCTTGCTCATGTAATCCGAGTTACCGTAACTTATAAACTAACATCAACTCCCTTGTCTGACTCCACGACATTAATTTGCCGATCCAAACAAATATATTTTGATATCCAATTGTGGTAAAAAATCACATGGGCCATCCTGTACCGTAAGATTTCTCCCCATGAACCTCATCCTAGGGATTTTATTCCGGGACCCTGAACAAGGCTCTGTGTATCCCCTTGTTTTAGACCCCGATCAGAATTGTTGAACCCCCTATCGACATTTTTGTCATTTTTCCTGATTTTACGAACATTTTACTACAAAATCCTTAAATCGACACTACCAGCCAATTTGAGAGTCTATGTATAAATAAGAATATAGCACTGGTATAATTTAACTGTCTGTTAATTGACAGGAAAACAATTTTGTCATTCATATATTTAATTGTAAGTTTGTAACTTTCTTAAATATAATTATTTTCAGTTATGGAATATTGGACCTCATTGGAAATAGGATGGACTTAGGCCTAATGGGCGTTCCTGATGCTCATTATGGTAATTTTTACTTTTCTTGATCTCAATCCATTTGTTATGTTGCTTATGCATGTTAAGCATCGAATAAATTCAATCAATCAATCAAATGAAAAATGTTTGTATCAAGGTTATATAGTATTATGTTTATTGTTTGAATATACTGTATTTATGAATCTATATATTCATTTCTATCGAATAGTACACTTTAAAAAAATTTTATTTACCCATGACAATCGGAAAGCTAACCTAATTTGTTTGCGCTATTGCGATCTACTAGTCCTACCCAATGCATTGTATTTAATAATCAAATGGAATTATGCATTTCTTTTCATCTTATTCATAGTTACCAACCTGAGAGATTTGAAATGCGCGTGTGACTATACCAGTTTGCTGGGGGGTCCAAGCGGCAGGGGACCACCCTCTCCCCCCGACGCTCCGACGACCTGAGCATTTTTCAGCTGTTTTAAAACGATTTCAGGGAGTGTTTATTGATAATACAGGTACAAAAGCAAAAATATTATTAATAAAGCCAATTTGAGTTTCAATGTAAGCATATGTTTAATTTGAGCACCGGAACTATGTAGACTTACACAAACATTTCATTACTGATCAATTTTTAGTAACTTGTTAGTAAAATAAGTAGGGCCTTCAAGGAAATACTGTATTTATAGTTTTAATACAACCAATTTATTCTTATTTTAAATACATTTTCCGCTGAATTTGTGATAAATCGTTATCACGCATAGACTTGTTTTAAATGCTTGACAAATTTAGGATCACGCATGTGTTTCTGCAAAATGCGTGTTTCATCAAAAATCACTTTGAAATGCGGGACTGTCACGCACGATGCGAGACGGTTGGTAACTATGCATTTGGCTGGTCAGAGATTACAGTATCAATTTTTTTTTCAAATAAACGACCACTTTTGACCTATAGTCATTTTTCTGATGATATTTGACTTATGGTACCCAGAGATTATGTTTATTTGCGTTTTTATCAGGGAACAGTGAAATTTCACTGTTCCCTGATTTTTATAACTGAAATGAGTGAACTATTGTGGCATTATGTCTTAACAAATATTAGCTTATGATACCCCATGGGTTGGAGTTCGGTTGCAGAGAGCCTTTTTTAGGTTGTAAGTTGTATTTATGTTTTGGTGATATCAGTCTAATTAAAATGAGATGAAATCAATAAAAACAATTATAATAAAAGTAATATTAATTATCATTATTATCATAATAAATAATAGTTTTAATATCAATTCACATTAGTTTACATTTTACAAATCTTTATACTAATAAAGTGTTAAATTGGTAGACATGTTCTAGAAGAATACTGATAAGCACTTCATTATAAAATATATTGTTTAAAGTAGAAATAAACATGATACAAGTGGTAAACAAATCCTTAAACACATTGAAATTAAGTGATAAGTACAATTTATGGATTGGAAGATGACTCTCTAACTTTGCTTGTTTCAGAGTGCAATGTTTAGATTTTTTGAGACTGTGCCGACTCTTGCTGTGTTTGTTGTTGATGCTCCAATTCAGGAGTTCAATGAGAGCAGGAAAGGTATTACGGTCCATTGAACCATCCATGTGGGCTTGAGTTAGAAAAGTTCTGACGGGCCTTCGATAGCTAACCTGAAAGAAAAATAAACCCATGTTGTTAAGGACGTTTTAAACGAGAACATCGGGACAATGTGAACACTAGCTGAAGTAAAATGAATTGTTGAATTGACAATGTGAACACATGCAGAAAATTAAGTACAAATCAGAAGTCATCATCATTATCACCTATTCATCATCATCTTTACCATCATCATCTTAACCATAATCATCTGCACCACCATCATCACCATTATCAGGCCTTAAAAAATTGTTTGTTTGCTGTCACATTTTAAATACTTACAGGGGCGGGTGGAAAAAAGTGTTTTTGTTTGTTTGTTTGGTTTTTTTTTGTAAAATCATAGAAACATCGTGAAAACTGTGCGATTGTCATTTTTTCACGGAAAAACGATCATATATATATATATTTAAAAAAAAATTAAAATAGTAAAAATTTCTATAGCCTATAACACAGATCTGTTACCAAAATCGACGAAAAGTGGTTTTCATTTGATCTTTAAAACAAAAAAGAAACTTTTTTGGGGAAAAAAAAAAAAAACCCGCCTCTGATTTTCGGGCTTTTAGGGGCGGCGGATAACGGCAAACAAACAAGTTTTCTTTTAGGCCTCATCATTATCATCGCCATTATCATGAACATCATCCTAACTATCCTCACTCCCATCATCATTGAGCCGAAAGCGATGAAGTGAGAAATAGCAAAATCACAAAGCTGATGGTTTTGTCGAAATTTGACGATTTTTTGACAGTACTGTTTTTCTTGTT
Source organism: Anneissia japonica (assembly GCF_011630105.1). Lineage (NCBI taxonomy): Eukaryota > Metazoa > Echinodermata > Crinoidea > Comatulida > Comatulidae > Anneissia > Anneissia japonica. The sequence continues at coordinate 383,977 of NW_022741166.1, forward strand.
GTTTTTTATGTTATGTTTCACCTAAGGATCATACTAACATGTCCTGTTGCACTTACGGACCTTGCGAATGGAGAAATGACCAAAAAACAACTAGGTCGAAATTGGACGATTTTTTTACCCTGTTGTTTTCCGGTTGTTTTGTGTTCTGCACCTTAGGATCATACAGTCGTGTTCTGTGGCACCATAAGGACTCTGTGAATAGAAGCATTACTACAAAACAGCTTGGTAAAAATAACTCCGTTTTGATTAAAAAAAAAAAAAAGTAACTCCATTTTAGTTTTTAGTAATTTCACTGTTCCCTGGTTTGAGCATGTTCAACATCCAGAGAGCGAGCGTTTACATTCTGGAGATCACAACGAGTGATTAGGCCTAGCATGTGTGTAAGTGTGTTTCTGTTCTTTAGTATTCAAGTTTTCGCTCTTCGTACGCTGGTCACTTAAATGCACGATAGAGCTACTTGCTTGGCCCCAGGCAACTGAACGGAGGGACCGTTTTAATTTTAAATTATATTGCATTATATGGCCGTTTGCTGTTTTTTTCCCCCATTTGCCTTTCAAACTTATATATTATTTAAGAATCTCTATTGAGATCCAGCGCCACCATTGATGCACGGTAGAGATTGCATCTTTAGATCTCCGATCTTGCTCACAAACTCACGGTTAGAGCTGTCTCGTAAGAATTTTGTAGGACGCGTTAAGAGTGACAAAATATTCTCTGTATCTACCGGAACCGAGCCGCATAGCTTGTATTCCACTATTTGCATTCACACCTGGGCTGTATATTGCCTTGGTTTGGTTCTGTAATCATTAGTGGTCGTGGGACTAGTTTGGGCCCTACCTAAACTGGTCGAACGTTTCGTTTGGGTCTGTACCCTAGCTGTACTGATGAGGCCTGGAAGGCCGAAACGGATCCGTCTGCAGATATTGGGATTCCTTCCAGTGAATGCTTAGTTTATTTTGTCATTCTGATCGGATTTTCTCTACTGTACCGTTTTAATTTTAATTTTAAATTGTATTGCATTATATGGCCGTTTGCTGTTTTATGGGTTTTCCCTTTTGCCCTTCAACCTTATAATATAAATCAAAATAACTAAGTATCCACTGGAAAAAATAAATCCCAATATCTGCAGACAGATCCGTTTCGGCCTTCCAGTGCAACTAGGGTACAGAACAAGACGAAATGCTTTTGAGTAATTTATATATTTTTGATGAATAGGCCTATGTATTTTATTTAGGATTTATGAATGCCTACTATATTACATATATTTTATTTCATAGTGCCTATATTTATATATATATTTTATATGGTTCCTAAATGATCTAGTATATATTTTTTTATTGTGGACGATGAATCACTTCTTTGCCGACGTAGTATGAAGCATTTGCATCCTTTGTTCTCTTTGTTTTGTGATCTTTTGTTATATATTCACGTTTGATTGGTCATATTTTTTGACAAGCTTATGTCATTGAAGAGACAGAGTGGTCACTATTTTTTATAATGTAGCCACCTATGTACTATATATACTTGTAATATTTTCTATACTGTTCACTGACTTGATAAAGGGTTACGCCCGAAAGATCTCGTCTATTTTCTTAATAAATTGTGAGGCAAATCTATTACCATCTCTACGAGTTTTATTTTATTTTATATATTATATATATTTGCCTATGCAGCAACTCTGATTTTCCTGTTATATCGAAAAACGAATATAATGAAGTAAATAATATTAAACTGTATAAATACAACAAGATTTTGAGAACATGAACGGCATTAAGATCATAAGTTTATATATATAGCGATGCTATAATAGGCATACTGTATTTAAATTAAAACGCATTGTACGACCCACGGATTGTCGTTTTAAGTTACTATATAAATAATATTACACTTTAATAAATCAATTAAAATCATTTCACTTAGCCTCTTTTAAAGAGTACTTAGATTTATTGTTGTAATGTGGGTTGCAAAAACATGTGCCTACGATTATACCCAACAACAAATCTTTAGCTCTGTTTATACTGTTGTTTACATTTTCACTCAGATTCCGGTTTAATGCCATTGTATGAAAAGGACTCAAAACAATCTTAGAGCACAGTCTCCAGTTTGAAAATGAAGGCCTGAATAACAACACAACATTGGATACTGCAATTAAATTTAACACAATTAAGGCCTGCAGGCTTGTACAACTACAGTATGGTACATTCTCTACTTACCTATATGTATATTTTCTTACTTAGAAGAAACACCATTCCAAAATCCAATATTTCAGTTCTGGTATAGTTCACATACACGCTTGCTTCAACCGTAATTTGGATATTATGAGACAAGTGCACAACCAACCAGGTATCTGAAGGGAAATTGCTGCCAAGGACGTAGTGTCATACCAGGCTAAACCTACAAATTATTAGTTCAGCGCTCACCCCTTATTAGCGTCCACCCTCGAAATTGCCTAGCACTGGGGCCGAAAAGGTATCCGACCAGTTTGTCAAAATCCAGTTTGTCGAAATCCATGATTGCCGAATTAATGGCTTCTTGGCCGAAACCCAGTTTGCCGAATCCAGTTCACCGAAATCATGACAAAACAGTTTGCCAAAACCCAGATTGCCGAATCGTTTGCCGTCACCATCGTACATACTGTGCTTTTGAAAACATGATGGGTGGATCAGGGAGGAGCCATATTTACATTCCCGTATTTGTACCCGTGTAAACTCTCCGCTTTGAATAAACGCCCCTTCTAGAGCCTCATTTGGAATAAACGCCTCTTTCGAAAACAGACTGTGGCGTATATTTTTTCCTGGAATAAACTCCCCCTTGACTGTAAACAGACCTAATGGAAACATCATTCCCAACACGTACTAATATTTTACTCCAGTAGAATTACATTTTAATTACAGTGGAATTAAGGGGCGTTTGAGTATATACAGTAGGCCTACGTATCCATTTTACACAAAAAAATAAACGCCTACCTCGAATAAACCCCTCCCTCGAATAAACTCCCCCTCAAAACCATTCTCAACAATAAACGTCTGAGGGCGCTTATTTGACGAAATCGTCCGGGACCGAAAATGATAATTTGCCTATCCATCCACATAAGGTTATTTTGATTGTCGATTTCTAATATTGTGGTATAAAAAACCTCCCCCAAAAACTCCCAACGCGAACACATGGATTGTTTTTATGCCAGACCCTGACAGAGGCTCTAGTCATCCCCTTGATTCGGGTGTATAATTGTAGATTGTTATTATTTATTTATTTCATTTAGGTATACATATTATCTTAATTAAACGCTATACACTTATTATAACTATGCTTATAAGACATTTTATCTGACAGGCCTATTTAATTAATGTTTTGCTGATAGCTAAATTGTTAATCAAGTTTGATTTACAGAAAAAGACGATACTAATAATTAAACTACAATAAGCAGTTATTTATTTTACGAATAAACAGAGATCGCATCGCACTTCACATTTGGAAGAATTCTAAATTCTCAATTTCGCAATTCTGGAATTTGCCTCTTAACAATAGACATGTAATAAATAGTTTCTTTTCTCCCGACAAATCATGTAATTTTCTTTCTTCTTTGAGAGTGGAAAAGAACAATTTCCAATTATGGATGAATAAATAGATATATGTCTATGTCCTTATTTTCCGCTGGCTCCACCAGTTCGTACAGACGCAGTCACGGTAAAAGAGTGCTCCACCACGAATGTTATGCTGTTTTTAATGTTTCACTGCATTTGATTGATTTTCGGAAAACTGGGTTTCGGCAAAATGGGATTTCGGCAAAGTGGACTAGACAATCACGAACCTCACAACCAGTCCCTCCCACAGCCCCATTCGGACGTAATGCAGTGACGTACGGCGCAATAGATTTCCAGATATGAAGATCCAAATTTCTCGACAATCCATGCCAGGAAATTTTACCATGAGATTGTAAAAGTATAGTGTTCGCTACGAAAGTTTTTGATGGGAAGTCCAAGATCCCGTCTCCCCACAGGGGCGGATTTAGTGGTGGGGAGGAGGTTGAAAACCACCTTCCACATCCCTTTTGGGAGGTAAAAAAAAAGGGGAAAAAAGAAAGAAAAGGAAAAAATATAAGCCCAGAACGCCTCAAATGTTATTTTCTGGCGTCTAGAACACAATTTCGCGGGGGAATGCCCACGGACCCCCTAGGACAGTGTTGTCTCGATCGGCCCAACTTTCGGCCTCCCCTTTTGGACATCTCTGGATCCCGCCCCTGCCCCAGATCATCTATCCCTCACCTCCGCTGGTGGCGCCGACACTGATGTTTTCCCGACTTCAAATATAAAAACCTTTTTTGAGGAAGTGCCCTTATATGGCATTTTCTTCTTACTGATTTGAGTAGACATACATTACATTATAAACAGAGGAAAACAATAGAAAGTTGACTCATAAATATTGGGACGGTGTTCGGCAGTGGTACGGTAGTTTTTTTCCGTGTAATTTACTAAATTAGAAATACCGGGGGTGACTTGTGGAGGTATAATTTTACCTGCGTTACATTTACTGTATTTAATATATTGTTTTCAGTTTACTACATTTTCTAATCTGAGCCGACCCTTACAATGATATTTCAATGTAAATATTATGTTTACAAAATGGCTATCAAAGGATACTGAACCAACAGCTCTACCTCCCATACTACCCAGGAGATAGTGAACCATTCCGGTAAGCCCCAACCCTTAAGATTCACCACATCTTGTACAACCTCTCATGTACCCTCTAATCATTTGAATATATAGGCCTATGGAGAGAGGTCCTCTTTTGCAATTCACAGTCGATCACTGGCGATCTTTCAGATTTTATTTGGCGTATACAATATGTTTCTACATTGGTTATTAGTAACATATTAACACTATTACAGTAGGCCATACAATATTATAAACAATGAATGAGAGTTAAATGAAATAACAATTACTTAATAAATTGAACATTTGCTAAACGGATAGAGCTGGGAAGAAATGAGTTTCTATGCCTATTTGTTTTGCTATTTGGTGTGATAATTCTTCCAGATCGGCTAAAGCTAATCGCTATTTGGTGGGTAATTATTGTCATTAACATTAAGTTTAATGAGCATGCCCTTTTCACATATTGTATCATGTCATCTACTTCAGTTCATATTACTTTGTTTGCAGTATTTATGATTCTTGTGAGTTTAAGTTTTTCTCCTCTTTTTATAACTGTTAACCGTTGTCTTAAATCATTCCTTTGACAAACTCCAATTCTTTTTCGCTGATCTGTAATTTGTTTCAAATTTTCTTGTAAACTACAGTATTTATTCTGGTATGGTTCTTTTCTGTTGTTTTGGAATGAGTTATACAAGTATACAGCCATTGGGCTATGACCGATCTCCTGGGCTCTTTTTGGTGAGATCGGCTCACTAGGGGATGCACCAAGCTCCCATTCCCCTTTGAATCGCCCTGAAATTCTGGATTTACTGTACAAACATTGCACGACTTCAAATTCATAGACTGATGATAAGGAATGGAAATACAGCAGTTTTAACTAAGAAATATTGCAGGTCAAAAATTAAAGACGCTTAACGAAAATTTTCATCCATAATCCCGGTCACATTTATTTATTATAAAAAAGGATAGGCCTACTACAAAAAAACAGATTTTATTTATAATTATATATTGGTACAAAAATACAAACAAAAACATACATTTATTGTAGCATTACTCTTATTTATAACAGTCTTGTGATACAAATATACGCATCGAGTATACTGGCCATTGTTTGCTAAATACGTATGTTTATTGTGGTTATTTTGACTTTTCAATTATTTTTCTTTAGTTATTCTATTATTATTCTGATTTTTTAAGAATTTATAAATGTAGGTCTAACACATAACGGAGTTGTACATGGTTTATTATTATCAATAATTGACAATCAATATTACCATCACTTCTTGCATAATATAACGGTGCAAATTAAATTTTCTATGAATTTCCATGGTATACAAATGAATTTCATGAATTTTATTTGCGTTTTCTATGCTAACCCCTTTCTTCCTATGTTACCCTTCTTAATTTTTATCATGTTTTTTTTAAAAACAAAACAGGAAAATGTGGCACAATCTTGGAACATTCTTCACCAATCAGTGAGATGATAACAGTTCACAGTGTGATGATGATGAATGATGGTTCACTCTTTTTTCATTCCCATTTCTCTTTTTTTCTGCTTTGTTAAATTGCTTGATTTTTATTGTTTTAATCTTTTTATTATTCGATATCTAGACTGTAAGAGTTTATTAATATCTATAAATTTATATATTTATTGTTATGTATTGTTGCTTAGGGAGTATGGAATCCTAACTTCTGCTAGTGTGATTTATTTTAGTTCCCTATTTGGTTCCTGCCTACTCCCTGAGTTGACTGTATGCGTATGTTTTTGTATTGTTTCTGGCAATAAAGAATAAGAATAAGAATATGATTTTAATCAATCAATCTATGACATATTTTAAGTACTGTTTGTACACTCAATTTCATAATTAATCAACATTTTAAGTTATCGTACCAATGTACCCAATGACCAATGTAATTTCTGTGAGGACAGATACACTTGGTTCTGATTCAGATCTTATACCTAAATACAGTACTGTTTATATTTATTGTAGTGTTAGTAATCATTTTGAATTAATATTTTCTAGTAAATACATTTGGGTGATTGGTCTCATGTACCACCTTTTGTGACCAATAATTGAACTAAATGGTTGCATTTAAAAAAAAAAAATTTATAAAACCATAGACAATTGTATACTGAGATAAGAAAATGGTAATGAACAAATGCTAATTAATCACCATGAACTCTCATTATAAAATACTTGTTTATTACTGAAATACATATTTCGAAGTCCTCTGCAAGCATTTTGAGAAATTATGGATATTTATAATTTAGAATTTTCCGCAGATTTTATCCATTTCATGATAGTAACTTTCTCCAAGACCCTTGCTTCTCTGACTGAAATGGGATCCTTTACATTCGGAGTTCTGAGATCAAGATGGTGAGCCCCATCAGGAATCAGAATGGTAGTGATGTCATCAGAGGTAATGTTGAGCACTCCACCCCCAGACCAAGGATCAAGCATTCCATTGCTAAAAATAGGAATGAAAAATAAATATGCATTATTCAAATTTCTGAAGAATTAGTAATAATCAATAAAACTTTGGGCTTACAACCTGCTCTTGGGTTCAAGACTGAAGGTGGCTGCCTGGACAAGTCACTCTATCCACATCATCACTCTCCATCAAAACATTTAAGAGGTTCCCTAGTATGTTTGAAACTAAATACTACTTGCATCACTCTAGAATATTTCATTAGGGTGCGAGATGAGGTCAAACACCAAAGAAACATGTGATGTTCCCATAGGGGTGTTTGATCTAGTTGATTAGTGATAAATCCACCTGGAAGACTACCTAATGTATAGACCACACATAGCAATTTGCTTCATGGTTCATGTTAGATGTTAAAGGTCTGCCATCATCATCATGACTGATGGAACAACCATGATTTATTATTTTGCTGTTCTTCACCTATTTTACAAAATTTCATTATGATTTTTAATTGTGTAAATTATTTATTTAATTAATGTATGACTTATAAATAAATAAAATTATTCATATTTGTTTACCTAAATATAATGTTACTTGCCGCTCTTAAATCCTTCGCCCAATAATGTACAGGAATCCACTCGGGTCTCGGAGTCACGCCCCAGAATTTCTGGCATCCTTCAGCATAAGTTTGTATGTTCCATGGAGAAGGTTCAAACATGTCATTCTTACCATCTGAACACATTGGCATCACCATCTCCTGTCTCTTATACAAATCT